>NC_081142.1:3021978-3321978 GCF_958295425.1 Solea solea | reverse complement strand
ATATCAATAAATTGCCTGTGCATTCTTGGATTAACTCATCAAATCATTACTTTGATTTTGCGTAAATCGTATTGCTTCGGGTTCAACCCAATAACTTGACTCATTTATCATTTGAAACTTTTGTCACCGTTAATGGCTGTCACCCCTCCCGCCCCCTTTCACACGCCCCCCACAAAAGTGCATGTGAGTGACAGGAGAAGAGGCCGTGAGAAGCCAACGCATCTATAATAAAACTTGGTTACCTGAACCACAAAGACTTGTTGTGCATAAATACCTCCAAATGAAAACACAGCACAATGTCTAAATTCTACAAAGCGACGCTAACGGAGACGGCTGGGACCAAGTCCAACTTTTACTGCCTCGGTCTTGGTCTTGTCTCGGTCTCGACCCCTCAAAGTCTTGGTCTCGATACACTGTGGTCTTGGTCTCGACTTGGTCTCGGTTTAGGTGGTCAATGACATTGTTCACCTATAGCAGTAAAATCTTTGTAAAGCTGCTTTACACTACAGTTCTACATTCACATGCTGCCGAAACAGTCGCCAGGAGCAACGTGGGGTTAAGTGTCTTGCCCAAGGACACATCAGCATGTAGAGTCGCCGGGAATGGAACCCACAACCTTGTTGTTGAAGGACGACAAGCATATTTGTCTCCTTCCATGGTGATAAGGATAATAAAAACGCAAACGAACCATGGAAAATCATGTAATTGATCAGAATTAAATGGTGTAATCGCACGGTATGATGTTCATTGATAATGGGATCTTGTGATCAAATCTATTTGAGCACATAATCTGTTATCTAATCAGAGTCAGAAAGCATGAAGGAGTGTAGTGTGTGTGTGTGCTAAATCTGCTATCACATTAGCCTCCAGTCATCAATTATCTCTCTCTTATCATTTGGTATGAAATAAAAAAAAAACCTCTAAAGTGACTTGTGCTTAAAATATACCTTAGAGTGTTTCCTCTCTTTTAGGCGCTATTTATATGCACCAAGCAGTAGTGATATGTGTTTTTCCTTTGCGAGTGCAGCGTACGTAGTTGTTCTATCATCAGCATAATCACAGAGAGGAGAATTAAAAAATCGTTTCTTAGAAAGAAATGAGAGCACTTTGCTGCAGAACGAGAAAACTCTTAAAAGTTCAAGGATGAACAAACACACACATACAGACACACACATAGACACACTTGTTTTGTCCGATCAATCACAAAACATCTGGTTGGTGGAGAGTGTGGAGGCAAACACACAATTACATCTCTTCCCCCTTTCCCCCTTTCTTCTCATCCTTTATGCTGCTCTCTCGTGTATTGATCCAAAAATGGCCATTTTAGCTGCAGCCTCCCGCGTGATATCTGACCCGACCACAGCTTTATTGTTGCCTCTCTCGTTTATAGGTTCACGGAGGGGGGGAAAGTTTGTCGCAACCTGCTTATGCTGCTGATGTATGTGTGTGTCATGTGTAGTCGCTGCTTTTGTTCATTCTGCCCCAGAACATTTTCAAATCCTGCTGAGGTGGCACGGTGCGTATGCCTCTTCAGGGAGGTCGTTATAGCTGGGTAAGTGAAGAGTGAATTGCAGTGTGACAGCAATAATCTGTGCTTTGTGATCACGCGGGAAACAATAAACATCACGGGACCCATCAGAACCACCGCAGACGACGAGAGCAGGAGGGAAACGAGGGGGAATCTGCAGTGTGCACTGGAAGTTTACACTCATGAGGCTGAAATAGGACACTTTACATAAAAGAGCTGATCATTCAGCTGTTCTATACAATATCCTGACTAAGAAGATTGTATTCAGCACAGCGTCTCATCAGTTATGAGCTGCCACACATCTCTTTACTTAGGAGGAAGGCACCGACCGTCCTCTCTGACCCCAGCTTCAGCTTCTTCATACGACTGGTGTTCAGGAGCATCTGAGCTCAACCTATCAGGTTCACAAACTATAATACTAATATAATAATAAACTTTATTTATATATACGTATATATACATATATATATATATATATATACATACATATATATGGTTGCAAAAAGAACTCCATTTGAACTCCATTTGAATGTAAGTCTATGGGAAAATTAGCTTTTATACTTGATTTATAGCGTCAGTTATATATATATATATATATATATATATATATATATGTATGTATATGTATTTATATATATATATACACACATATGTATATATATATATATATATATATATATATATATATGGTTGCAAAAAGAACTCCATTTGAACTCCATTTGAATGTAAGTCTATGGGAAAATGAGCTTTTATGCTTGATTTATAGTGTCAGTAAACATTTTCCTGAGGATATAAAGATTTCAATCTCTAGTTTCTTCTTCCTTCTTCCGTCTGTATGTACATCTGCCACTTTATTAGGCACACCCGATTGACGTGATCGAGATGACCTGCTGAAGTTCAAACTGACCATCAGAATCAGTTTGAAAGGTGATTTATGTGACCTGAATGTGGCCTCGTCTGAGTATTTTCAGTAACTGCTGATCTGGCTTGCACATCACAACCAGTCATCTCTAGAGTTTACAGAGAAGGGTCAGAATAAAATGACAATATCAGGCGAGCTGCAGAGGTCAGAGGAGACCGAGCAGACTGGTTGAAAGTGATGTATAGTCAACGTATAGCTCAAATAACCACTTGCTGCAGAAGACACACCACCTCAGGCATAGAAGCAGATGGGCTACAGCAGCAGGAGACCACAACTCCTGAACTCACGACATTTTATTAGGTATCCTGTGTACTTGATAAAGTGTTGTCTATTTAAAATAGTCTGCACTCGGTTAACTGTCTGCAGAGCATCTGTGGCTTTGTGTGTGTGTGTGTGTGTGTGTGTGTGTGTGTCATCTGAGTGTGTTTTCTACTCGGCTATATTCAGTGTCTCCTGAGAGGAGTCAGACTACAGGTCTACCTGGAACAGGATCAAGAGGCCATCCATCACACAAACACAGCTACTATAATCAGCCTCGCAAAGTGCTGAGGCAGCGGTTTCTCAGTAAAGGGAATGTGAGAATCTATATTTTATTTGTCTTTTGAAAGAAGAAAAAAAAAAGGTGAGGTATCACTAAATGCTTTACATTTTGTCCTACATTTAAATGAAGTTCTCTCCATCCTGCAGGTCCTGCACTCTCGTTTTTGAACCCCTCTCAATAACCTAATTCCACATCTTTACCTGCTTTATTGTAGCAGATGACTGAGTGAGGTTTATAGAGCATGAAAAAAGGCACATTAATGAAATCTCTGACTGATGTGTGACCATTGACTAAATACCTTCATTTTTTTTTAATTTCATTTCATGGGAATTAAATGACATTTAATTCATTAGAATTTGAATTAATTCAATTTAATTTAATATTATACACTTAATTAAGTCTAGTGTGTAACAGATAGTGACATCTGATTGTCAGACTGCAGATTGTAGATTGTAACTATAGGACTCCTCTGCTCACTCCTCCCTTTTCCAAGTGCGTCAGTAAATACGATGACCTTCACGTACCTGATTATTGTTCTTATGCTCTATAGGATACAGGATCATGTGTGTGACATGTGACAATGATCAATAACATTTTAAATCTATTACACAGTAAATTGAATATTAAATTTAATGCAGAAAAAAAAACATATTTCCCCCCAGATTTTCCAGCCCTTTTTCTCAGTGTTGTTCTCTTTGAAGCCAGAAAATAGTTTGTATGTTCTTAATCTAAATTCCAAAAGCAGTCCTATTACTTGTCTCAGCTAATGTTTTAATGTGACACCTCAGTAGAGCAGCAGAAGGACAATTAAGACACTTGACGAAGAGAAAAAAAAGACAGAGCAGAGAGGAGGAGGAGTAGAGTTGGGGACGAGAGAGAATAAAAGACAGGATGAGACCTCATTAAGGCGACAGAGAAGCAAGTGTGTACATGTGCACGCTCATGTGCTGGTGTGTACAACACAGCGAGTAGGATCCTGTGTGTGTGTGTGTGTGTGTGTGTGTGTGTGTGTGTGTGTGTGTGAGAGTGAGTGTGTCAGTCAGAACAGATCAAACCCCAGGGAGGGTTAAGTAGGGAAACAGAAGAGATTGAGGTGGGAGATTCTCATCAAAAATGTCCAAATCAGGAAAGATGTCAGTAAGAGTCATCCTGTAGGGGGGACAGAGGGGAGTGAGGTACCAGCAGGGAACAGCCGTGACTCCTGTGTGTGTCTGTGTGTGTGTGTGTGGTGAGAGCTCTTCTGGTAGAGAGAGACAGAGAGAGAGAGAGTTACAGGAGGAGATGTTTGTAGGTATCTAGAAGTTAGTTTAGCACTTTAAAGATGCAGTGCGTAACCTTTGGTGAGATGTTTGCTGTTGTTGTTGATGTTCATTTTGACTCTGTTTGGTCTTCATAAACAGGAATGGCGTCACCTTATGTGTATGCTGCGTCCTTCATCTGCAAACTTCATCTGCTCTGTCAAGCAATACTATCAGACCTGACTGAGGGACTGTTGTGTGTAGGGAGGCAAGGAGAGGAAGCATCCATCCATCTTCTACCACTTGGGGTACACCCTGGACAGGTCGCCAGGGCCACATACAGAGACAAACAACCATTCACCTTCACACCCACACCTACAGTACTCTCAATTTAGAGTGTCCAATTTGTCTAATTCCCATATTGCATGTTTTTGGACTGTGGGAGAAAACCGGAGAACATGCAAACTTCATGCAGAAAGGCGAGAGGAAGCAAATGCATCATTAAACTGCCTAATGATTGTGTTTTCTGAGAAGTAGAACCTTGTAGAACTTTAAGTGGATAGTGTTTTCAGTCGCATGGCAACCAGGGACGTGTGGTCATGGGAGGCAGATGTGTGTGTCATGTTTACAGTGAGAAGGCACAAGGTGAGGCAGACATTACCTTGCCGCACTGAAGGGGGCACATGTGAGCCAAAACTCTCTCGCCGCTATAAATGTAATGTTCTTTATAGCCAAATATGTACCTTACTTATATGTGTGTAAAGAATGTGGATGAGCTATGAAACAATCGTGAATCGTGAATTCATAAATCAGACTCTGAATGAGTCACAGCCTCTGCAGCCATGAACCTCACTGCACGTCACTGATGACAACCTGCTTACAGCGACCTACCCACCGCCATACTGACAAACACAGAGTGAGTCGTGTGGCGCTGATACACTTCATCAGCCCGGTGTTCCAATATAACGTATACATTAAAAACCCTGTATTTGTATCCCTGTATTTCTGAATATGTGTGTCTTGATTTCATCCATCCATCGCAGGGACGAGGTCGTGTTATGAGGGGTGCTTTGCTGGTGATGGGGGGGTCCTCGGGGGCGGTCCTTTGGTAATGAGCTGTTAGTCTCTGAGGAAGACGAGCTCTATTACAGGAACACTGAGCTGCTATTCTGAGCTTTAATCTGAGGCTGGTTCACCTTCTCATGCCGCTCAGCACAGATTCATGCTCTCCCTTTGACAACCTGCTGAATGAAGGGAAGTCAAGATCTTTGGATCTGGTTTAAAGCTACAGTGCGTAACTTCTGGTGACTTTGTTGTTGTTGTTGTTATTCTGCCTGTTTTTTGTGCACAGAGGTGATGTAACACTATTTGGATGCTGCGTCCTACATTTCAGATGAAGGTCATACAATACTGTCAGAACTTGAACTGAGGGAGCATTTTGTGTATGCAGCGCAGGGGCCGACAGGAACAAGGAGGTTTTATCCTGTCAATGTGTTGAGCAACCTGGTTTTTTTTAGCAGTAGAATTCAATTCTCCAACCTGTTTGCAACCGTCTCACTTTACTAGAGCAATGTAGATGTCACTTTTTTGCTTATTTTAACCATAAAAGGGCCCAAAAGTGTCCTGTGAGTAAGTGCTTTTGCCCATTTTTCCATAATAACTTTCAATATCTGGCAGTTATTTACAATTTACTGCATGCTAAAATGGTGTATTAACAATTTAAAATGAGGAAAAACAAAAATTAAAATAAATGTGAAATTTGAACAGTATAACACATGTTAAAATAACATTAGTGTTAAAAGGTTAAGTGAATCACTTCCTGTGTGCAGTACAGGAATGAGAAACAGAGTCATAAAAGTCCCAAATTAGCATTGTGTGAACTGTTTTTTCAATCCTTTGAATGTAACGGACATTTGTTTATATTTGAAAGTTACGCGCTACAGTTTTAAGCTGCTTCCAGACGTGCACGTTTTCTTGAAGTTGTTCTGAACCCAAAAGTTTTTTCAGTCACGTAGCTGCACCGGAAAAGTCACTCAGGATTTGCTCAGCCTGCCACACTTCATCTATAAGCTTGCATTCGCATTATCTTCTAATTCATTCAAATGCTAAAAGGAAAGTATAAAGTCTTATCTGACTTAAATGTTTCCCCTTTCCTTCTTTTTTCCAGCTCAGTGTTGAGTATGACCTGGTGACACACTGAGCTGTCACGATCAATTGAGCCTTCTTTTGGACCAAGCCTGCATTTCTGGCACCGCTGAGCCATGTCTGGTCTACGTACCAGCCACAGCGACGCATCGCTTACCAATGCGGGAGCTGCAGCACACACAGGCCTCACATTTGCACACAACACAACCAAAAACACACATTTTCACAGCTGGAGAATGTGCAGGAATATGTATGCACTCTCTCCTGCTGCATGTCACTCTCTCTACCTCCTTCCACGGGGGTTTTTACTCTGTCTCTACGGTAAGTGCTGAGGGAAGATGGCTCCACTGCAGTATCTGACCCATCCTGGCAGAGGTGAGGTAGGATAATAAAAGCGTTGTCCCTGCCAAAAAAATGGTCAGGAAGAGATAAGGGAGGGAGGTAAAGCAGAGCAGAACAAAAGACAAGACAAATGTGCAGAGAGGAACACAGTGTGGGGGAGAAAAAATAAGAACATGAGCGAGGCAGTAGAAACACTGGAGCCACAAATGTCGAGAAAAGGTGGAAAAAGTGGGGGAAAAGTGTCATTGTTGAGGTGCAGCATTATGCACCACCTCTCTCTTTCACGCCCAACCCCTCTATTCCCTCCCGTCTCCAGTGCCAGGTTGTTGGTGCAGAGGCTAAATCAATCACCTCTCTGCCCTGCTTCCCTCCATCCACACACTGTGCTGCTGACATGCAATAGTGGGTGACAGAAAAAGACCTGCAGAAAACACACAGCTGAAGAAAGAAGGAAACCACAGTCACGGGGTTTAAACATCAGTCTATGATTTTAATAATAGTAAAAGATAAAGTGGTACTTAATATAAGTTACTGCAGTTTTTAAATAGCCAGAACTGCTAGTCATACAGAGGTTCTGTGTCGATTCATACAATAATATTCCGTGTGTTTTTCTGTTTGTCCGTGTGTGAGTGCACGTGGTCATGTATAGTAAGTGTGTCATATTCATATAATTAAGAAACATCTGTCTCTGTGTCTTCTGACCACACGCTGTCTCACGCCGCTCCTCACAATCTGGACATGTTGGAGAAAAAAAAAAAAAAAGGCGCTTTGTTTGTTTCTCTTCACACCGTTTGACACCGTTTGCATTCAAAGCAAAACAAAGTCTTAGTGTGAACATTTTTAAACCACAGCGTTAAGCATGAACGAGAACTACAGCTCTAGTTCTTGCTCATATGCAGATTTTTATGTTTATTTTTTTTTAGCTAATAAATATAGAATTATATAAATACCGTCTTCACTTCAAGTTTTATTCATACTAAGGTGACTTTTCTAGGATGGAAATCTAGACTGACAATGATTATTTTCTCTTTTTTTTTTGTACAGCTACCTAGTTTCACATTTTTACAGTCCACTCAGTCCAGTGTTTTCTTTTTCATGTTCCCAAAGTTCATACTGAAGACTTTTCCTGCAGTAAAAAGGCCAGTGATAAGAGAAAATTACTTTTATTCAGTTCAGATTTAGGGGATGTGCGCTGCTTGCCCTGATTACCTTTCTGGCCAAAGTCATACGTTCTGAATCACTAAAACCAAGATGAGATAGCAGGACCTTTAATGTAGAAGAGCCACAATAATGCAAAACGGACCCAGGCTGAAAATACAGGAGTTTCCTACTTAGTTTTGACAGCTATTCTTTCTCTTAAGGCGTTCATCTCCTTCCCTCTTAGGCTCTGTTCAAGGGCAAGCAAGCAGAGGGAATCCTGCTGACAACCACACTCTCCTCTGCTCCCACACAAAGTCATCTACAGGCAGGTTTTTATGTTAAAAAGCATGTGTGTGTGTGTGTGTGAAATGTGATAGTGGGGTCACACTGAAAGTGATGCACGAACAACTGTTGAATTTTTTGACTATCATGCACATATGTTTTTTTCTATCAAGGCTGCCTCTTATAATATGTTCTGTTAAATTTGTCATTTTCCTGTTTAATCTGTGAGTTGTTTGGTCCAGAAAATTGCATTAAATGCTATTGAGTGTTTCCTCTCAAAATGATTAATCCGTTATCAAATGACTTTGCAATGCATTGGCAGCTCTGTCCACTGCTGCTACGCGTACAGTATACAAGACAATCTATAGACACAGGGATCCACCAACAAGAAAAGTAGAATATGCTAATCCTTACCGCTGACTTCTGTGTGCATGCGTCAGTTAATGCGTTATCTGCTCTCTGTGTTTCAGTCTCAGACTCTTGCACCTGCTGTGCTGTTGTGTTTCTGGGGTTGTGCTGCGTACTATACTTTCCATTCTGGTCCCTACAGCTTTCAGAAGTGGTGTGAGACCAAGCACGTGGAGTCTTGAGGACCACAGAGAGGATTAGCGCCTGCTCTTTGCCAGTGCTGTGAGTGGAGTGACGGATCAGTTGGCAGCGCAGTGACATGAGGAGGGAGGAGGGGGTGGAAAGAAAGAGCCAGGCAGGTGGCAGTGTGTGAGTGTGTGGACGGATAAAGACGAGAAGGAAAGGTTGTTGAGTGAGAGAGAGAGGGCAGAGAAAACATCAATGTGTGAATTTACTCGAGTAATCACTGATCAGGCTACTCTAGCACTGCTCTATCCCGCTGGTTACCAATTGGGTTCAATTTTCAGCGATATACTGTACTGCGATATACCGCTTTGTCCTCCACATGAGGGTCGCAGGGGTGCTGTGCCAATCTCAGCTGACATAGGCAGTGTGCACACCGGACAGATCGCCGAACAACCATTCACTCTCACATCTACGGTCACTTTAATACCTAATCCCCATATTGCATGTGTCCATGCAGAAAGGCCCCTTTTTCCCGACCAGGTCGCGAACCTGGATCTTCTTTCTGCAAAGGCAAGAGTGCTAACCACGACACCAACCGCGTGGCCCTAGCCCCGAAACCCATTCCTCATTTTTACCACTACAGTCACAAAATCAAACCCTACAAATGAGGGAGCACCTTCAAGAATGGGACACATCATCATCATCATCATCATGTCAGCAAGCATGTTTTTGCTCAAGGATCAAAAGTGGAAATAAATAAATAAATGAATAAATTAGAAAGTCTTAAAAAAAAATAATAATAAAAAAAAGTCTTAAATGTCTAAGAATAAGAAGTGTGTCTATCCAAGTTAAATCTGGTGAGGAGTTCAGGATAAAGAATAATAATAAAAAAAAAACGTATTATATGTATTTTAGCAATTATTGTATTAAAGGGGAAATCCGGTATTTTTCGACCTGGGCCCTATGTTTATAAATGTGTGTGTCTTCATGAATAGTACTTTTCAAAAGTTTAGTTGATCGCGATGGCTGCAGTGTAATCTTACGGGGCATGAAAAGTGCTTGTTGGCTGGGATTGTTATTGTAAGCAAGGGCATAGGTTTGGTTACACGACTGTGGTGGGACACTACACCCACATTTATAAACATAGGGTGCAGGTCGAAAAATACCGGAATTCCCCTTTAAAGTCAACCATTTTTCATCATTATGGAGTGTTATTTAGATGAAGAGTCAGGTACAACGACCTGACTGTAACCGTGATGTCAGAATCACAGTCGTCCCCTACGGTGATTATCTGAACAACAACATGCCGATTTTCCCAAACTTTGTCACACTTTCCTCACAACAGCTGCAGCGACTCGTCTACACCGAGGTTCACGCTGATTCTTCACACCACATCCTCGGGGAAATCCAATTTCACCGTCAGACGTGACACTAATGTAAATAGCCGTGACCAGATCTCTCGGAAACAGCTGATAACAACCTGTGCTGCGACACGGCCTACATGTGCACACACACACACACACACACACACAGTGGTATTTTTACTCTGTCCTGTGTTCTGTCCTGTGACGAGTTAACACCAGGCCAGGATAGACCCCCTAATAACACACACACACACACACACACACACACGCTGGTTAAATACTGATGTTTTCTGTCTGCCAATCATCTCTAAATGTGTCTCCTGCATAAAACTGACATTTAGCTGAACAGGAAGCTTTGTGTTTAGAGGACACGTTCAGGTCTGTGGCTGTGAGGTCACGCTCCTGTGGGTTAGTGTGACCCCTGTAGGTCATTTTCATGAACGTGATGTAACATAAGAAGGTTCCGCACGCCTCTGAGCGCTTTGAACAAGTGATCTGATAATGACAGCCTAAAGATTCAGCACATAATTAATAGGGCCAGGTGTGTGTGTGTGTTAGCATTGTGTGAATGCTGATGACAATGTCAGACGAGGATGGGGCGAGGATAAGGAGTGTGTAGTGATGCGTGGTGAGAGACCAAAACAGGGGTGTTAATGTTCAGCGCTTCGACTTTAACTGTGCCCTTGAGTTTTACTGTGTATGTTAGTGAGCCTCTGTGTGTGAGTGTGGGATTTGACCAACTCTAAATGATCACATAGTAGAGGTGAAGCAGTGAGAATGTGATTTATTTTCATTTTAGGGCAAATTCTTATTAAGATTTATTATTATTGAGTATTAAGGCCAAACAACAAAGAAATAAAAATGACTCGTTTGAGAATAAAGTCGTGATATTATGAGAATAAAGTCGTAATATTACAATATTATTGTAATTGCTCCGCGTTTCTCATCTTGTCGCAGGTTGCAGCCGATCATCTTTGCTTGATTAATAATGGCTTTATTCTTGCAATATTACGACTTTTTTTAATATTATGAGTTTATTATTGTAATATCACAAATTTATTCTCGTAATATTACAAATATTTTTTTCATTTCGGTTTGGCCCTAAAAGACGTAGATATTCTTTTTTTTTTTATGTCACATTTCAGTTTTTTGCCAGTAGGGTTCAGCCATCTTTTTGGTAGAAATCGCTTGATTAATTAATTTTTTTTGAGGAGGGAAAAGGAGACTGCTATTGTAGCTGTAGCCACATTTGACATCAGCACCTCCTCTCTAACCCTAACCCTATCATTATTTGGTAGCAGCTAATTCCACGGCATCGGCATTCGGTGTTACCAGCTACTACAGCCAGTACTGTGGTCATTTCCTGAGCACCAAAATGGAGGACACACGACTACACAACAATACAATTTTGTCTATGACACCATTGCTATGGTGATACAGTGATTCTGAGATACTCTATTCATTGCAAGACTATTTAATTCATGATTCATGATTCAATTCATGAAATTGACACAAACTTGGAGTCTTTTTACCGTTCAGAATTAAAAGACGTTTTTAAGTTTAATTTCTGTCACATTAGCTGCAGCCAGCAAACAGCAGCAGCAGCAGCACCACCACCACCTTTTCAGCACATGGAAGCCTTGTTTATGTTTTTAACCAATGATATATCAGACGTAATATTTGATCAACACCACTTTTGGCCAATTATTTCTTAGACCATAGATCTTAGGGCATTGGAGGTGATGCTGCGTTCCAGTGCAACTCCAAAAAGAAGGGCAACTGAGTGTCCGACTGGAGGCTACGCCAGATGCCTAAATCTGGACGTATGGCCACACTAATCGCCAGCACTTGCCAAAGACTGATGTCATGACATCTGACTACTGTTTGTAGCTACAGTAGCTTTCAGCTGCTGTGTCCTCATAGACGAGATACGACAATAAAAGAGTTCAGCACCCTCTTTATTGTGGAAAAACTCATTCAAACAATTAAAAAAAGGGACTCTCCTCAGGTTTGTCTCTCAGTGTCTCCCTTTCTTTCCTCAGAAACATCCATTTGTCAAACGTACAACAGCAACTGCTACCAAACAAATGGACAGAGCTGTGCCCTACTGCTAAATTGAAAAGTGTAAAATATGACCCTTTTGTTTGAGCAAGTATAATTTAATACAAAGTTTGATTGTTGTGCTGAATCTTGCCAAAAAAAGTCATATTGTTCTGTGCTTCGTTTCCACTTTAAATGTGCACACATTCTCACATCCGCTGGCACACACTTCCTGCCATTCCCTCTGGAGAGTTATCATTCATCAGGGGCAAATGAATAAAGGCCCAGCTATCAATCACTCTTTCAATAAAGCTGCTGTGTGTGTCAGTCACGATAAATTCCTGCCTCTGATTGTGACCCAACTCTTTCTCCGCCCCGTCTCTGTGTGGAGTTTGTCGTTTATCACCTCCACTACACACCTGTCCGTTCCTGTGACGGACGGGAGAGAAGCGACTCACGATAAAGGAGGAACGGTTTGGATCCGTCTGAGCTCGTGAATCACTCGTCCGTGCTGTGGCCCCATTAAACACACACACACACACACACACACACACACACAGAGAGAATCATGCAAACATGAACACAACACACTACTCCATACGACTCCAGAGGCTTACTTCCACTCTGACAGCCCCGGGCTTCAGACTGTGTATGCACAACTTTATCGCGAGGGCAACCAAGCGAGGCTTCCAGTCACACGACGTAACATTGTCGTTAGTTGTGTGACTCTGACACTACATGTCCTACTTTGCAGCCACCGTGAGCGGACCCTACTTCTACAACTGCGTCTGGTGTGGGGGGTGAGAAACATGCAGATATGAGCTTCAGCAGCAGAAGACCACACCACACTGAAATGCAGTTGTTTCTGGGTGAAAGTTTCCAGTCTATTTCCCCCTCTGACCACATTATCCATCCATCATCCAGCTTATCCTTGCAGGGTCATGGGAGGGAGCTGGAGCTAATCACTGCTGAAAAACAAGGTACACACCCAACCATAGATCAATCTATCACCCCTATGGTCATTTTACAATCTCTCATCAACCTAACCCCAATCTGCACGTTAAATTTGTGGATAAACACAAACCTGTGACAGCAGGTAAATCAGGATTTACATGAAGCCTGTGACCGCAGCTCCTAACCGTTGCATGTAAGAGTAGTGAACAGAGATTTGCATTCATTTGTATTTTCCTTTGCGCATGATTTGGTTAATATTTGTGCTACACACTAGTCCAGAGCCTCTATAGTTGGAAAACGCTGAACTATACATGCCTTAAATGTGTTAAATTAACACTCACTTTAGAGTTATTTGGCCATTTGTCTAATAAACGGAAACCCTGACCTGGATTTTCACCATTTTTGGTATGGAAGCAGATTACTTATAGGGAATTCAAACCAAATTTTACTAGTGTGGATGAAGCATAAACTCCACACTGACGTCACATGGAGGACGGAAGTTGTTAAAAAAGTTTGAGGGGGATGTTGGTCTTTGTCCTGTGTAGTTTTCTTATAAATAAACACAATTAGGTTTACATTCAAGCACATAAATGGATAAAGCTGAAGTGTTGTGTATATAAAATAAATGACAGTCAGTCAGTCTTAACATGTAAAACTGTCACTGTGTTATTTGCATGTGTACCAGGACACAAACAACAAAAGCGGATGTACTCACTAAAGCTTGTATTCAGAAACTCCACATTTTAGCAGCTCACATGGAACCAAGTCTCTAAACTGTTATTCTATAACCATAACTCTTGTGAGGTTATACTTCACTCATTCTTACAATATCTTCTGTCAATGTTCAAACTGCAATGATCCTAAATGTGCAGTACTTCACAAAATAACTTGTTTTTATACCAGTATTTACTACGTTGAGCGAAGGCATCACTCTCTTTGTGACCCCTAATGTCTCATGTGTGCGTTTTTGTATTTGTGTGTGTGTGTGTGTGTGTGTGTGTTTTTTTATAATCATCATTTATGGTGATACTCAGGAGCACTTCATGATGTGTGCAGGTTCATCCTCCCACTCAGGGAATCCAGCTCTGTAGAATATCTTTGCTGAGACGGACAGTGTGTGTGTGAGTGGGTTAGGTGTGTGTAGCTGTGTGTGTGTGGGGGGGTTATTGCTCTCAATAATCTCAGAGGTCAGTCTGTATTCCTGAAATTCAGGCATAGTCATAGTCATTATTGCGGTCTCTGTGTGTCTCCACTTCTTTCTCTGCTTCGCTCTCTCGCTCTCATGCACACACACACACACACACACGCACACACACCATCACACACTGACTTTCAGCCCCAATATGAAGAAGAGCGTATTGCCACATCTATATCAATAACAAAGAGAGACAGTCAGATCTTGGTTCATTGCCTTTGGTCTCAGAGTCTTGTCACTTCCGGTTCCTCCTCTCCCTCGTTTCTCTCGTCCTGTTCACATCAGTGTGTCACACCTGCATGCCAGGCTTACTCAGATCCCCATTCCCCTGGTTCCCGCCGCTGCAACCTCCTCCTCCTCCTCCGCCCATCCCACCCCTCTCGTCCTCATCATCGCTGTCCAGCTGCTCGCCCTTCCGCTTGCTGTAGCGCTCGTAGAGCACCATGAGCACTCCCATCACCCACGCTGACACCGTGCCAGCTGAGAAGATGACGAAGCCAATGGCGATGAAGAAGAGGTAGTCCCAGTAGCCCAGGCCTTGGTGGCAGTCTGCCCGCAGCTGCATGCCAACCTCCGCCAACCGCTGGCCTGCCAGCTCTGGGGGACTGTGGCAGACCGTCTGGCCTTCATCTGAAAGTGAGGATAGAGTGGATAAGTGGAGATATTTTACAGGCAAATCAAGCAACCAGTTTGTTGGTTTTGTCACAAAGCAGAGTCGCCATTACTGTAGTGGCAGGTCACCGTCATTCACTGCCAGCTGTCAGTGTTAAAACTATAACGAAACAAGAATGAGGCGTCAAGTAAATAAAAATAAAGGTGACGCAAATGTTAGGGCGGGACGAACTGGGGAGAGAACCAATCACAAGAGAAGAATAATTAGAAGAGAGCCAATCAGACTGATCTCTGTGTGAGGTATGGAGGTTAGGCTGACCTACACGGAGGAAGACACACGAGGAAAGTGGCAGAAATGACGACATATGGTGGAATTGATATATTGGTACAGCACATTTACATTAATTTAATTTCTAATTTCTTTCTACAGTGACACATCATTTAGATCATCAAACCCTCAACCTTCTTTTTGGAAGGTGACCTGCTCTATCACTGATCCAGCGCCGATAACCTAGAATGCTTAAAGGGCCTTGCATTTGATCCATAACCAGTTCATGTCGAACCCTCACCCTCTTAACCTATCACCACGATTAAAATCCAAACTTTGGTCTCCATGAGGACTACTGGTCCTGACAAGATCAATGTTACCACCAGAAAAATGTCCTAAAGAGGTAACAAATACAAGCACACACACACACAGACACACAAACATGTTGTTAATTCAGTGATAACCTTTGTGATAAAAGACCCTGAGAGACTTTATAGATTTCCTCTGAGCAATGGTGTCTAGGACATAGCAACATTATTATGCTACACACACACACACACACACACACACCAAAAGGTGACCAGATCTGACTGCAAGCCGCTGACACATCTCCCACCCCCTCATGCACATCATCATCATTATACACTCACACGTCACTCTGCAGCAGGCAAAACATCTGCAGGTTCATATTGAGGAGGAGGAGGGGGAGGATCTTCAGCCAGGTCAACGGTCTTCTACACAGTGGGCCAGTGTTTGTTAAACCATTGGATCCTTCTCAGCAGAGGTCAAAGGTCAGAGTCACTCAAACATGCCTGGCTGCTTAATGACACTGCAGCATTAGCATATACAGTACCCTCACGTACTGTACATTAATTAGTGTAAATGCTGAGTGCTCAAACAAGGGGGGGGGGGGGGTATGTGGAGTATGGTGGGGCAGCTTTTTATGTATTTGATAGATGAATTATCAGACACAAGCGGAGGACAAGCACAAATTAGTGCTGTTTTCTATCAGTTCATCTGACTTCATCTCTCGTCTCCCGTCACTTCCCATGCATTCTTAATCGCGCTCTCCAAAAAGGAACGTTTTGTTTTTTTCCTCTCTCCCTTCAAGCGGAGAGCAATTTAAGAGATGAGAGCGCCAACAGAGACAGAGAGACAGTGCGGACTGAGATGGCACTTTTCAAGATGGAAGAAAGGGAGCATGTAAAAGAAAGAGATGGAGCGTAAGGAAGGGAACACAGTTGCAGAGAGAGAAGAGAAAAGAAATGAAATGACACAAAATGGCCAACACAGTTATCAATTTCACCCCCGGCGCCTATGTTGTGTTGGTAGCAAGTGCACTCATGCTAATATGTGTCTGTCTGTGGGTGTGTTGGTCTTAAGGGTGCGAGAAAAGTTTGGGCATTTTTATCTATTAAAAAAAAAAAATCAAGCAAAAAAACAAAAAAAAAAAATCTGGCACAAGAAAAAAAAAAGAAAAGTCAGGCAAAAAAAAAAAAAAAAAAAGTCCGGCACAAGAAAAAAAACAAAAAACTGCAGAGGCTTGACCACGTACCAACAAAGCGACAAGCGACTGAAGGCTCCATGACAGCAGCCGTCCGGATCTCTGGATCGCATGCAGGTGCAACCATCGGTACCCCTGCATCTGCCCCGTTCCAGCTATTTCATTTTGTATGAATGCGGCCACCTCCTCCAGGTTTGTATGGTGAACAAACCAAGTTTCCGACACAGTCTCTTCAGCGTCCTAATACTTATCACTACACCGTGTTTATGAGCCAAAAGAGAGAGAATTTCCTTATTATTTTATTATTATAGCCAATTTGGAAGTACCGATTAATCGGCGCGTCTGTAGAGGCAGCCATGGCCATCGACTATAGTACTTTGATATTTTCGAAATTAATTTATTTTTATGCCTGATTTCTTTTTTTTTTTTTTTTTGCCTGACATTTTTTTTTTCTTGTACCAGACTTTTTTTTTTTTTTTCTTGTGCCGGATTTTTTTTTTTTGCCTGACTTTTTTTTTTTCTTATGCCAGATTTTTTAATTTTTTTTGCCTGACTTTTTAAAAAATTTTTTATGCTGGATTATTTTTTTTTGCCTGCTTTTTCTCCTTGTGCCAGATTTTTTTTTGGCCCTAATACTCCTTCGTAATAGGCAGCAAAAATGCCATTGCACCACTGACCAACAAAAACCTGGTCAAAAATCCCAAAGGTTGAGTTCACAGTGCACAGAGCACGCTTCAGTGCTCCTCATCAGTTAAATGAGTGTGGCTGTAATTCCTAACCTTCAGTGAAGGGTTCTCGCTGCAACCGTAGATGATCTGCTCGCTGCTCCTTATCCTTATCAACAATCAGAGACTTGTTCACTTCTCCAGTTTCCTGTATTTGCCATTTAATGTGCCACACACAGGCACACCTGGCTTTTAAAGGGAGTAACAAGCGAAACTGATTGACTTAAATGATGTTACGCATAAAACATAGCTACAAATAACTCCGCTGATACACACTGCAACGAGCAAAATTAGAGTTGGCGACGCCCTGATGCTCTTGTAAATATAGAGCCCAAGATGTCAATCATTCCTACACACTGCACCTTTAAGGCCAGCGATACACACAAAGTGGTATGATTAGAGAAGAGCCGTTCAAACACTCCATTGATCGACCAGGAGGGATCTACATGAGTGAGGGGAAAACGAGCCCAAAATGAAGGAGGAAGAACCTAAGATTAAATGTACTATTTGGAAACGTGCTGGCAGGATGAGAACCAGAGCTGTTGGCACAACTCGACAAGATCATGTCACTGAAACATGAGCTGACACAGGCCAAGAAGAATCCACAACACCACACACACACACACACACACTGAAAGGACAGCACAGATGAAGTGAATCTGGCCTCAGAGGATGAGAGATGTAGCAACGGAGGGCAGTTCATCTGGCGGCAGTCCTGTCCACTGATGCTAACAATGTTAATTAAACTGCACTCATTCAGCGATAAAGCCAAAAGGTCTGAGTGTGGAAATGAGTGATGGGGGGGAGGGACGGTGGTAAGAGCCCGATATGATCTATTCTTTTAAGTCGATGTGCCAGAGATTCACCAGCGTAGCAGCAGCAGCAGCTGCTGCAGCATCAGTTTCAGTGAAGAGCAAGACGATGGTGCTGCGAAACAATCACTAATGAAACCAAAGTGTTGGCCTCAGAGCGCAGTTTGATGTCCGTCCTTGAATATCTGATTGGTTTGCTGAACAGACTTAATCGGCCCGTGAAAGTTCACGATCAATGTCGTTTTTTTCCCCCCCAATTTGTAAAAATTGTCCAATAAATGTGGACAAAACATGTCCAATACAGCCATGTCCAGTTTTAGTTAGTAAAAAATACACTTAAAACCCTACATTTGGCTTTATTGTTGACAGGTAAATCCACATCACGTCATTTTCTTTCTTTATTTAAGGACGGACATGTGATCAGTTGTCAGTGTTGTATTTTTTTAATTTGTTTTACCTGTCGTATTGTAATGTTTTACACTGTTTTACTCTGTTGTTTTGTCCTGTCTATGTTTCTTCCTCTCATAGTGAGGTCCATCAGGTCACATGGTCTTCCTCTCTGACCGTCTGGGATGGCTACAGTTCTGTCTCACTCTGCCAAACTTGCCTCTGGCATTTTCGTGTGTGTGTGTGTGTGTGTGTGTGTGACTGTTACTTCGCTATAACTTTAGTGGCTGAATTCAGTGACTGTACAAGCAGCAAACAGTGTGTTTGGATCCTGTCTGTCCTTCTTGCAACACTTTACGACTGTGTTCAGATATCACACACTTATTGATTATTGTGTGTTACTGTTGCTTGGTGTCCTCTCATGATAACAGTGGAGACAAGTCTCAAAACATTGCAGCTATAGTTACATAGTTTCATCTCTCTTTCAAAGGTTATAAGTCTTTTATTTTCTGTCACCACTGTTATGGAGAAAACTTCTCTCTCAGCCAAAGAGCAGCTTTGGATTCATCAGCAGTTGGAGATGTTTTGGATTTGTCTTAAAGCTGATCAGGTCATATTTAATGATCACTATCTGCTCCTTTCTGAACCATCAACTCTCACTTTACTTGTCCCACCTGGAAACACAGTGACCCTTCTTGAATGTAATATGACTAATATGGCTTAATGCTATAAGAATTGTTTATATATGCTCTCTCGCTTGTTTAAAGCATAGAATGTTTTAATTTGTTTATCCTCTTTTGGATGTGTGATTGCTGCTGACCCTCAGGGATAATAAACATATATTCTACACTAGTCTAATTTAGTTAGTCTAGTCTAGTCAAACAAACTTAATCCAAAGGGATACAACTACCTAACATGCTTTACTGAATCAAGGTAGAGGCTATATCAAGTTTAGGTTTTTCCAACCGTGCAAAGGTCACATCACAACTAAGTAACTATCTTCTCAAAAACAAGATAAAAAGTTTGAATCTATCTCGCAAGTGTCAGAAGTTTTCACAATGAAAGGAGACAGAAATCCTGACTGGCTCCCGTAATCAGAGATAAGAGAAAAATCATTTAACGTGAGAAAGGAGAACACGGCAGATGATTCGTTCTCTGTTTAGCCGTGTTTTTTTCACTCTCACCGTCAGTCAGGCTGCAAATCTACTCACACATCACTCTGGCAGAGAATGCCCTTGACATTTTCCGTGTCTGTCCCTGTTTTTCCACCAAACCTCATTTTCTCCAAAGAATCTTTAATTATGTTTTTCACCGGCACTTTTATTGAGGGCAGATTAAATGATTATTCTTTTACGTCAGTATTACACGTCCAATAGATAAGGAATTTCCTGCACTTAGTCACACATAATAGTGTTTAGTCAGCGTTATCAAAACAACCCCCCCGTGTCGCTTGATTTAAAAGCAAATTATTTTGAAAATCTGTGGATAAAATGTATTTAAATGTTTTGATGTGAGTGTCTCGGTGTGCTCTGGCCAAGTTGAGCTTCCTTATTTTAACTTGCACTGGCACTTATCCCACTTGGAATTAAAACACTCATAAACTTCATGTGCAGCACTTATTATATTATATTATACTGCAGCAGGGGACAAGCACACCACTGGAACTAAACCACAAGACGCTGTTCAGGTTAGAGCGTGTGTATTTACGACATAAACTTTTCATTTTCTTCATTTTGGTGTTAAAACTGATACGTCATAATGTAACGTGCTAGAAACACAACACCACCAATGTTCGTATTGATCACCTTTAAGCCCAGTTTTTGCAGAAAACCTGGGAATTGGTTAACAGTGGTGTACAAGAGGAATTCCCTTTGCAAAACACTGAAGAAATGGTGTTCACCTGATATCATGGGTGCTAAAAATAACACAACACAACACCAGTGTAGTACAGTGTAACACATCTGTGTAACTGAAGAAGACAAAATGTCTGTCGAGAACAACGTACATAACGAGGATGGGGCATCTCTTAACGTAACTTTCTCTGTTGTAAACTCCCTCTTCCTCTAATTGCATGAGATTTTGCAGGTACTATAGATTGATGTCGACAACATGGTCCCCCAACACAGGAACAGTGATGACGTTCACTGCTATGCTATGGTATATTATAGTAAAGTTGAGTTTCATCCCCAGGATAGCGACATTTTCTGATCGTGTCTCTCGGCCGTGAGCCTGGACAGACACAGTTTTAAGGTTTATTTGCAGTTTAGGGCATTGCTGCTCACTAGGACGAACAAAACACACACACCACAGGGCAGAACTACTGGCAATAGAAACTATGTAAAACTTTTGTTCTTTTCTATTTATGTGGGTTCACTTGGTTCTAAAGAATCCCAGGTAAATCCACTAATATTAGTGTGAAAGTGGCCTAATCTTATTTCTGCAGAGCATGGCATGACATAACACTTATTTACATTTAAAGACAAATACAACAACTTTTCCACACATGGAAACTTCCGTGTTTTCTATTGAACTCAAAGGAGGTTTCTATGTATGTGGCTGATGCTGGAGCTGGATGATATGTTCTCTGTGTCAGATCATCAGCCGGATGGTTTCTGACATCATCACTGACACTGACGCGAAGGCGGCTCATCTCCTCCCTGTACGAGCATCTAGTTCAGGAGTGAGACGTCGCTGAAAAACTTTGCTGACTTTTGTATGAACTTTTCTCACTTTTCTCACTTTTCCCCTGAGTCGCTGCAGTGCAGAGCGTTTACAGATGGAGATACAACAACGGCGTCGCTTTCATGCTGAAAACACGAGATGAAATGCCTGTGGTTTGACACACATGCGTACAATATGTTCACAGTATGTTCACATACACATTCAGAGAATAAAAACTGTGAGGTATTAACCTGCAGGGGATGTGAACTGAGAGCCGAGCTAATTATAAGCAGATGAATTATGCTGATTCATATGTTAATCAGTATGGCACAGGCATTACGTGAACCTCCACCCCCCAATCAAACCCAAGGCCTTGTGTTTCATTTTTGCCTACACAAAGTTGTTTACATACTGTATCTATGCATCTATGCAGCCAGACAGTTATGTGTACCACGTCTTTGACCGTGCACCTTTCAGAGCTTCCCTGCACACAATTCTCAGTCCACACCAGTAGCTGACCTTGACCTAAAAGTGAAGCCCAGGAAGTAGCAGTTAGTCACAGTACAAAATGAACTCGGCTTGAATGGAAGTCATTTTTCAGTCAGTTTTGTAAATTATGTTCCCATTTAGAGGAAAATAGACTATAAAGCACAACAAGCTTCGACACCAGCGTAACTAACAGCCAATATGGTCCAGTAGGTCCGTGCGTGCAGGTGACGTCTGTGAATTTCCAGTTGCAAAAACTGACACGGTAGATTAGTGCTATAAAATTAGCATCGAAGACAGAGTGATGAGAAGCCACAGGCAACGGATTGGCCTGTGTAGTGATTCATATCAGGTACAGAATCTAACGCTTACTAGCTTTAATATTATTTATTTTTATATTTATTTCACATGCTTTTTTCGGGGGGAATAATGTTTCTGCTGTTTACAATAATCTGAGAAGCACAGCGGGGGCATTATCAGGGTCAGATATATTCAGTCTGTCAAGTTCTGCGATAGATTTGCTCGCTCTCCGTGGATTTAGAGCGTGCAGTGAACTCTTGCACTGACGCTTTTCCTGCCTCCGTGGCAGCATAAACAAATTGAGTCATGAGATGTCTGGAGCTCTATAGTATAGCCTGTGTGATCAATAGGAGTCTGATGTCCTCATGCCCTCCTGCTTGTTGCCAGGAGACACGATAGTAAACACCTGTTTGGTGTTTTGTCGAAGTAAAGACGTCTGTAAGTCTAACAGATGTGAGATGTTTCAATTTGACCATCATTATGCGCCACGCAGGGGGAACTAACGATGACAGACCAAGTGGAGCAATACGACCAGAAATCTTGGGGGCAGTATAGAGTCAATAGTCCAATCAGTCAGGAAAATGACCAAGAAGAGTCATACGGGCATTTAAAACTTGCTGTCAGAGCTCACTGGATTATCCCTACAGCCTGAAAATAGAGAGCGACTCCCTGGTGCTGTGGCACACTTGGCTTGTTTAAGCTGTCAAACGTCACGGTGGATGTGCGTGAATATTGAAAATACCGCTCATCGCCAACCTCCCTCATCAGCAACACCAACGAGTGACATCATAAAGTCCACCACCACAAAATTGGCTTGCGTTTCAGTCTGTTTTGGATCAAGCACAATAAAATAACCTCTTCAAGAGTCACCATTTTTTTATTTGCCTGCAACTTGGTGCTCCTCTAGAGGGAGCATTGTGTAAACGTCCATCCAGACGTAAAAGGCACGAGGGTAATGACGGAGATAGTAGTTGGGATCGACAAACATAAAATATAGTATAAAATATAGTAAGAAAATAGTAGAATTGGGCCTTATCTGTTAAACATTTGGTTGAAAAGTTAATGAGCAACTAAACAATGTACTATTTACAGTTGAGGTCTATCTGTAAATAGGTCTATCCCTATATCTATCCCATGCTGCTAATACAACCACCAAGAACTACTTGGGGTTAAGTGTCTTGCCCGGGGACACGTCGGCAGGGTGACTAGATGGCCCGGGGATCGAACCCCTGACCTTTGGATGATTCAGTCCAGCAACAACCAGCCCGCATGTGATGAATTCAGGCCCCTCCTCTCACAGCGAAACCCAAATAACTCACCATTTAGCATGTAGCGAGCTAAACGCATCATACGGGGATTGGCAACGACTAAGAATAGCTGACCTTTTCTCCATCACATCCACTAGGGCTGAATAACACACGCCTTCACACTCTCTTTCCTCTAAAATACGGCATTAGTCAGATTACCACCATCCTCCTTCCCATCATTTCTCTAGATGATCCCTTCTCCTTCTTAGGGAGGATAAGTGAAGAGAGAGAGAGAGAGAGAAAGAGAAAGAGAAAGTGCGTGAAGGTCAGATAGCAATAGCTCCCTTTTCCTCCTGTTGCCTCTATCGCTGCGTCTTATCAGTCATGCTCTCTTTATCACCTCCCGCTTTTCGTTGCAAATCTGGCACTCAAACATTTACTCTCTCCTCACGTCTCCCCTTCAGTCTTTATCCGTCCGTCTCCTTCTTCTTCTTCCACATCCTTCCATCTCTATCTCTCAGTTTTTGCTCCGTCATCTTCACACACTCGCCGCTCTCTCTTCAGTTCCCTTGTGTGTTGGATTGGTCAAACACACACAGACGCACACATGAACACAGACACACACACACACTCGAGCTGCCCCCAGGTGATCACATCACCATCACACCCACACAAGCATCACATCAATCTTGGTTTTGCGCTCTCGCACAGTCAGAGACATAAAAATATGTACAGACTCTACTACACAAGTAGGCCAGTAGAATTCGATATGCTTCTCCGCACCAGATGGGTCTGAGGAATCATTCCAGCTGATAAATAATGCATCTCCTACCTGTATTAAATTGAATCGATGGCTCCCTGTCATAATGAATGTTTTAATGGATTTGAGTGACAGATCTGGGGCACAGTTCAACAGATCTGTTGTTTCTTTTCTCCCCTCAGCGTCCAACGTCCGACTTAAAGCTGCAGTGCGTAACTTCTGGTGACTTTTGTTGTTTTTGATGTTTGGTCCAAGTAAACGGAAACAATGGAACATTATTTATATGCCGTGACCTTCATCGTGCAATAGCGCCGTACACAGCATCTATCCCAGAGGTCTCAATCTGGCGGCCCAGGGGCCATATGTGGCCCTTTAATCGATTTCATGTCAAGTTGTAAGGTGTCATTTCTATATGTTTTTATTTTTAAAATGTTTAGATTAATTTTGCATCATAAATATGTTTTTTTTTATTGTTGCATATTAAAACAAGCACTTATATTTTGAAATGATCCAATCCAACTTTATTTGTAAAGCACAAAACAAACCCAGTGGACCAAAGTGCTGTACAGAATAATGGATAAAAGACAGAAAAGCTCACAAGAGGCAAGAGTACATATAAATAAATAACTATATTATATTATATTATATATAAATAAGTCATTTTGAGCTCATAACGTCCACCGCAACTGTTGCTTTTCCCAAAAAAGTTGGGCTTTTTTTTTTACTCGACTGGCCCCCGACTGACCAGACGAGACAGTCAGTGGCCCACAGGTCATTTGAGTTTGAGAGCCCTGATCTATCCCGTGTTTTTTGAGCAGCAGAGCTCATTTGCGAATCTTTTCACAAGAGCTTCTTTGTGATTTCAGTCATACTTCAACCTGTTTGCAGCCGTCTGACTTTTCTCGCTCAAGGTTGCTGTTGCCTCCGTCTGTCTGGAAGTAAAACAAATCACCTCCTGTGTGTGAATGTGACATGAGATCTAAACACAGAGAGAGACACAGAGAGAGTAATGTGGAGCCGATTAGGCTTAATCAGCATTATATCAACTCATTTGACGGTGGCAGACATTAGTTTGTATTTAGAAAGTGTGCACTAGAGTTTTATTCTGTCCTTTCTCATCTTTCTGTCTGTTATTCTTCTATCACACTACTTTCTGTAAGCCTCTCTTTTCCTCAGCAAATAATCACATTCCATAAAGATAAACTAAATCCCGCTTCTGCGACGGCTCGTCTGCTTTCTTTCCTCCCTTCATCCTCTCTTTGAACCCCCCTGCCTCGGTTCATCCTTCTTTTTTTTTTATATGAATATTTAACATGTGCACTGTGTGTAGCTCTCTGCATTGGCTCTTTGCCGAAAGAGCCTGTTCAGGACTCTGACAAGCAGCCAGAAATCCCCAACCCTCCCCTCCCCCGAACCTCCCACCCCCCCAAACACTGGAGCCATTTTAACCGAACCACTTGTCAAAATCGACCTACAGTGAGCACAGCGGGTCGTTGTACAACCTGAAATTCCATTATAACAGGAGAGGAAGTGTAGGTCTATTCCCCAAGTACTAAAGATTGACAGAGAATGTTTCGGAGCCCGGCACAGGAAAGTTTCAGGAGTTTCCAGAGCGTAGTGGAAAAAGCCATGTTAACATTTCATAAAGAAATAATTTTGACTTTGGTATAATGTAGAATTACACGTCAGTGTCAGCGAAGTGGTCCCTACACTGAGGCGATATATACACTTTGCTGCGTGACATCAGTATGACCTCTGACCCCGCATTGCAATTGTGTTCTTTGACAACTTAATTTCAACGTACTTAATTTATTAATGATTTTATTGACCGTGTTAAGATGAGTGGCTGCAACTAAAGAAATAAAAAATACTGATTATGATTTGTTTGAAAATGAATGAATTACCGAAAGGAATCGATTCATTACATACATTAAATGTTGCAGCCCTAGAATAGACACACACACTGAATATGAAGAACCTGAGATGTGTTGGTTATTTTATATGCATTAACATTTCACACATCCATAAATACACATCAAATGTTATTGCAAAACACATTGACATTACATTATGAGTGAGAACATAAATGAGTTCTTATTTAAGTGTTGATCATTTATTCAGAATTGCTTGATATTATCAGATGCAACTATTGTTCTTATGCCAGAAAAGGTCCTAAAAAAGCAACAAATACAAGTGCACACACACACACACAAACTTGACCTTAGCAGAGTTCAAACTCCTCTGGTCAGATTTACAACTTTATAAAGTGTGATGAGCGTTTTAGCTGTGATTCCATGGTGATCCGCCAGGATTGAAGAGTACATGATGAAAGCACAATGGCTTGTGTGTGGGAGTTTTTGTATTGTGCCACCTTTGTGAGTGTGTGTCTGATTTTTTAAGTGAAATAAGTGCAAACTGAGCACAGCAAAGTGAACAGTTCAGTTCTGTACCAGGTTTTAGAGTGTACTTCCGCGTGCTGTGAAAGTAAAGGTGTGTTTTGAGCTTGTGGCAACACAGGAGCTGCTGCTTCTGTCATGTTTAGTAAGTTAATGCCAGTTTATGCAAACTAAACCATAGGATTTTAAACACGAAAGCTGTAAAACAACACATTTGAAGTTACAGATGGCGGCAGCAGTGGATCAACAACTCCTGTGTGCTCTGATGTAAAATTGCTGATTTTGAGCAATCTGCAAACTTCACTTTGTGGCCTAACAGAGCTGTGAGCATATTTTGAAGATGTCACATGGGTAGATTTGATAAGGTGAACCTTTTGGTTTGTGGCTGAAACCTTTTTGTGTCCCTGCTGGCAGCCATGTACTGTAGTCAGTGAGGGTGAGTGTCCTTTTTTCAGCATCAGTGTTGCACAATGAGAGCGTACAACATATTCGACCTTGACTAAGGGTCAAACTATCAATTTAATCCCTAATTCCTATCCCTGACAGGAGTTTTGTGCAGCATTTGTAATGAAGACACTCATAGACATAATGCATCCCCTCAACCTCACCCTAACCTTAACCTTAACCCAATTCTAACCCTAACTTTCCCAAATGTCCTCACTCCATATGGTTTATACGTTGTTTTTGTCCTACCAAAGATACCCATACAAACACACACACACACATTCTGTTAATGTGAGCACAACAGTTCAGCTTTTTTGAGCACCATCATAAACCATCTGGACTGAAGGGCTAAAGCATACGGTGGAGGGAGCGACAGCACTCCCAGGTGCATGCTGTGTTCTGTGTGTGTGTGTGTGTGTGTGTGTCTCACACAGGAAGGGTTATAGCCAGACATTAAACAGGTACACAAGGACACAGTCACGCTCCCGGCATTGTCTCTGCCTTCAGGACAGTGGACAGACAATGACCAGCAGCAGCAGTAACGTGACTAGGATGTAAGCTGACGTACGCGTCTCGTCGTCACATGACATAACCACCAGTTCACCGGCTCAGGCCTAAGCTCAGTTAACGGTCACAAGCACAGATTACTTAAACATGTTGTCACTGAGAAGATCACGAGCACCGTATACGTGCTAGTTCCACAGGTCCAATTCTATTGCCCTCTGCTTACGGAGAGGTCAGCTGAAGTGACCGCTGGTTTGCAAGTGAGCGTAACACAAGTCAGCTGAGCGGATAAACTGCTAAACTTGAGACATTATGGAGACGGGACGGCCAGTTTAAGGGGATTGTGTTGCAGATCTGAGCTGGGACACGAAATCTTCAGATTACCTCCACTTTGAACTCTCAATTTATCAGTGGAGTCTTAGTTTGCATGTGTGTGTGTGCGTGAGCACAAGTGTGAGTCCACTACAGAAAGACAAACTGCGTCAGTCGCCTGACTTAATCATGTGCTATTATGTGGGACTATTAAAGGGATAGTTCTGGTTTTCTTTTCATATCTCTGTCAAGGAGGTTATATTTTCATCATCGTGGGTTTATGTTAGCAACTTCCTGTCTACAGTTTTTCACGGATCAATCTGATTTTTTTTGTGATGGGTAGGCGATCACCCAAGTCTGTCCCCATTACATTTTGAAATGTGGTCTATGTGTGCAGGATCAGACTCTCTACCAGCACAGTTTCATCTAGATCTGATCCAGATTTGGCAACAATTAAAAGGTGACATCGAATGCTTGTATCGCACATATATGTTAGTTATGGAGGTCTACTTACATATATTAACTTGTTTTCATGGTTAAAAACCAACCAGACCAAAGCTCCTTTGTCCCCATGAGCTAAAAACACTGATTTTCTCTTTGGACTTTGGTGCAGGAAAGTGAATCGTTAATAAACTTCATTTTCCAGTCAGGAAAGGTTGTCAAACAGTGAGAAAAGTGGTTAAAATATTACTAAGATATTGTAGCATGGGACAGGTGTAGATTTAATTATGTCAGCCTTTTCCTTGAGTGGCTAAAATCAGTTTTCTCTCGTCTTTGTGTCCCCACTAGAAACCATGTTTTCAGTGAAAGGGACAATGCCTGTATTTTGCTGGAGAGCGTGCTCACTGAGTGTGAGTAGCCTACCAATCTTAAAAAATATCGATCTACCTCCTTAAATAACTTATAACATAAATAAGACCTTGGGGCATTTTTGGCTCTTAACGCAAGGACACATTGTTACCCTGCCAGGAAACTGGACAAACATAGAAGAGGTTCACCTGAACACAGTGTGTCTTCAAGGACAGGGGCAGAGAATACGTGTGTATGTTCCGTCACTACCTGAACACGTTGTTGACACTTGTTTTATGTTTATGTGCAGACATGAGCTCTGAGCATCTTTCACATCACTCACCCTGGAATTTGAAGCCCTCGATCTGCACCCACAGACACAGGTCCTCCGTGTCACAGTCGCACCTCCACGGGTTACCGCTGAGCCCGAGAGAGCGCAGAGCAGGCAAAGCGATGAGGCTGCTGATGTTCAGGGTGGTCAGGTTGTTCCGGCTCACATCCAGCACCTGCAGAGCCATGTTCTCCGAGAAGGCGTCCGAGTGGATCTCAGCCAGACTCGGGTTATCCGTCAGCCGGAGCATCACCAGAGACGCCAGCGGGCCGAACGTCCGGTCCTCGATCTGCAGCAGGATGTTAAAAGACAAGTCCAGGTAGGCGAGTTTGCGCAAGTTCCCGAAGGTGGACTCGGAGATCTCGCTCAGAGAGTTGTTGCTGCAGTCCAGATACACCAGGTCGGACAGGTAGTTGAGCTGCAGCGCCGGCAGGTCCCCGATGCGGTTGTTGGAGATGATGAGCTGCCGGGTGGCCAGCGGCAGGTCATTGGGGAACTGGGTGAGCTCCTGCCCGGCGCACTGGACTACCAGCTGGTCGTCGCACACGCATCTGTCTGGACAGCCGGCTGTGAGAACCGGCGACGGGGCCACCCCCATCACAAAGATAAAGAGGAAGAGGAGCCGGAGGGATTGAGCGCTGGGCTCGGGCAGGAGACGCATGACGAGGCCGCCCAGCGCGTCATGAACCCGGGTTGAGCTGGACCAGGACTCGCCGGCGCTCCCCGCACATCCTGCATGTGTCTGCGGGGCTGGGAGAGACGAGAGGCGGCTTCTCTCAGTGTGTGGCTGTCGCTGCCTGAAATCCGGTCTGCTGTGTTTATCCAGCCTCTCTTCCTCTCGCAAAAGACTATCGGTCAGTCAGTCACTCACACGCACGCTGGCGCGCCACGCACGTCGCCACAAGACATGGTTCCAGAAGGTGACCCTCTGTGGGTGAGAATCACGCAGCTTAACGGACGCTGTTCCGCCACAGCAACCCACGAACGCAGTCTTCCGTTCCCTCGGTGAGTCATTTTGGTGAATTAGTTGTCGCCGGCTGAGTGCATGGCTGCTTTACTTTCAAAACAAATGACACGGCGTGCGCAAAAATCCTCCCGAATCCTGGATGTGGACTCTCGGTGGCAGGAGACGCTGCGCGCTCACACGTGTGTCCCTAATTATATGAGTGTCTGTGTGAGTGTGCGTGGGTCTGATGTCTCCCTCTGTCCAGCAGGCTGTGTCTTTTTTCTTTTTTTTTTGTTACACGAGCGCTGTGGAATGTGTGTCCTTCTCTCCACTGCGCTCACGCAGCTCTGTGAGAGTGAGACTGTGGAGACTGTGGCTCTGCTGCGCTGTGACGATCCTCTCTCTCTCCCTCTCTCCCTCTCTCTCCATCTCTCTCTCTCTCTCTCTCTCTCTCTCTCCCTCTCTCTCCATCTCTCTCTCTCTCTCTCTGCCTCCTCATTTGTGCTCACACTGCAGTGTGTGTGTGTGTGTGTGTGTGTGTGAGTGTGTTCGTTTTGCTGCCTCTTGAGGACCATTTCTGGCATAAACATAAACACATGAACACTGACCTTGACCAGTAGTACCCTTCCTTTTGAAGACCAAAACCTGGTCCTACTGAGGCAGGACCTCATTTCTGAGGGTCTGGTTAGGATTAAGACTTGTGGGAGGTGAATGGTGGTTATAGGTTAAGGTTAGGGTTTAGGGATTATCTGGTTAGGGTTGAGCTAAGGTTTTGGTTCGACCGTCCAAATGAATGGAAATCAATGCAAAACCAACAAGAGAGTGAGTCTTTGTTTGGCTGTGAGGACAACCCAATTCTTTTAAAGGATATTTTAAGCAGGTTCTCACAACTTTAATGGGCTTTTTGAGAGTTATACATTTTTACAGCTTTTTACAGTCTTTCAATCCCACTCAGGAAGTCGGGATTGAAAATAAATAAATAAAAGTCCACATCAAAGTCACTTCCTTCAAAGAAAATAAAAGCCCTACACTGCTCTTTACTGTGTTTGACCATTTGACAAAAGGTTAGAATGACATTTAGATTAGTGTCACCATAGGATCTATCCCTGTGTGTGTTGCACGTGATCCAGTCTAAATACTATAAATTATATTGTCTTCCAGTCAGGAGAATCAGATTATATTTACCATGATCAGATTACTTTCTGTCTGCCTTTTCTTTTCTTTTTTTAAATTGTCCACTCATTTCCTAATTACCTGGATACAAATGACTCAGTGAGTGATATTGACTTGTGCTCATGATGTGAACATAATATCATGAAAGTGGAGTCGCAGTGTTGTTGTCAGGTAAAGTGTAAAGTTTGCAGTGGTGATGACATGACCAGGTGTTGCCCTTCAATACCATGTTTTTAGAGTCTCACTCACTCACTCACTCACCCTCTCACTCTTCTGCTGCTTTTATCCTCCACATGAGGGTCACGGCTGGTGTCAATCCTAGCTGACAGGGTGAAAGGCGGTGTACGTCCTGGACGGGTTGCTAATCCATCACAGGGACACATATAGAGACAAACAACCATCCACTCACTTTCACACCTATGGTCAATTTAGAGGGTCCACTTTACCTAATCCTCAAATCTGCATGTTTTTGGACAGTGGCAGGAAACTGGAGAACCTGGAGAAAACCCCTTTAGAAAAAGAAATCAGAGAATCTCTGTTGTTGTCTCTCTCGTAATATCAACTCATTATCTTGCCTGTAAAATCATCAGTCTCTGAGCTCTATACAGCGTTAACAGGCCTTATCTCATGTGGTCCAGTGTGTAATTCCTCCTCTTTCTCACCCCCAGCTGCTTTGTTGCTGTTTGTTGACAGCACAGTGCATTCAAATTTCACTGTAAACCCATTTATTTTCTTTTAATGTGCACTGCCTTTCCAAATTTTAATTTCGAGGCTGTAGAAGCAGATTAAAAGTATAGATTTTTTAATTAAAATGAAGGATGTGGATGATAAAACGTATATGGTGGGATAGTTGCCATCCTATCTATGGATTTTCCATGACGGTATGTGACAGAAATATGTTCAATCAAGAGTACAAACGTTGTTAGTTAATGGTTGATCCTAATAAACTAAACCAAACTTTTATGATACAGCTTTAGCTTCAAGTCAACTCAGACTTGAAAGAAATCCTCATCCAAAGGGACCGTTTGAAGATTTAGGAAAAGCAAAGAAATCCATCCATCCATCCATTAATGAGTCATGGTGGGAGCTGGTACCAGTCTCAGCTGACACTGGCAGGAAAGGCAAAAACTGTAAAAGTTACTGTAGAGTGTAACTTTTGAATGTCAACAAATGTTTGTCCCATTCAAGCAATTTGTCAGATGAGTTCACACGACGCTGATTAAGGCTCCACGTGACTGTGTGTTGAGGTCTCGTGCGATGCAGCATCATTCCAGCACTGCACACAGGAAGCAGTTAATTTCATGTAAAGATGACTGCCAAATGGACACAGAGTTTCAGAAGTATATTCTACTGTCACGTCAGCCGCTGTATACACACAAATGCTCCCTCAGCTAGGTCGGATGGTTTTGCTTGACAGAGTCTGTTCAGAAATGACAGATGCAGCATGAAATACTGTTCACCAAACGTTAAACTGTAAAAATGAAGAAACAAAACCAAAAAACTCAAAACCATAGACAAAACATAAAAAAGTTAAAAACATTAGAATAGATCTTTATTGTCACTGCAACACAAACAAATGCACAGTGCAGTTTTTAGATGCTCAAAACAGTTGGACAAAGTTATAAGTAAAATTGCAATTGAATTAAAATTAAACTAAATGTGCGGTGCAAAAGATATTCTGTGCAGCATTTTGAGAGAGGGTATACTGTTCTGGACATTTACCCCACACAAGCTCAACCAGCTTCCTATTGAGTGATTAAATACCCTCACTGTATATTAGAAACAATTAATTTTATGTAACACCTTCTCTTCTTCTCATGGGAAAAAGTACTTAAATGAAACAAAATAAATTATTACTTTATTATACTATATTTTATACTTTATTTGTGCCATAAAACGTTCTTATATATGAAAACCAAAAATTGAAAACAAGTCCTGAGCTGAGGTCTCATTAAAGAAAACTGTGACGAGGAGATACAAGCACAGCCAGCTCCACAGATGTGACACGAACATCCTTTTACTGCTGAGCTGCTCCGGTCAGGAACATGTGATGTGTCATTTCTGAAGAATAATAAGAAGAAACGGCTGCAGCGAGGACAGAGCAACCTCGGGGAAAATTAGTCTATTTGATCAGTGTCGGTTTCTGTCTCCTCCCTCTGGCGTAGCTGTGCTGTCTAAATGGCCCTGCTGCTGGATCGTGTTCGCAGATAAAGCCTGGTGATCAGAATCATTAATGTCATTTTTCTCCCTGACTGATCTAAAAAGGTGTCAGCTTCCCAAGGTGCCTGTGTGTGTGTGTGTGTGGGGGGGGGGGGGGTCTGGTGTTTCATGGTCATGTGGGTACTGAGTTTACGTGTCATGGATGTTCCCTGTGTGTGTTTTCCTGTGGTTGTGAGAAGAAATGTTGTTATAGTCTATTTTTTTTATTGTTTTTATTTGAAGACATCTAGGCCAGATGTCACAACTTCTAAAAGCTTTCTTTTTAGGGTTAAATGTCCAGTTTGTAACATTTAGGAAGATGTTTTATTGGCAGAAACTGAAGAACTGAAGAATGTTTGCATATGTGTATAATTGTTTTAAAATGAAAACTGTTGAAGCGTCGGAATAAACCTTTAATATGTACTTTAGGCAAGGGCCTTGCTTTACAGAGGCTACCATGTTGCAGTGCCATGTTTATGCCATGTTTCGCTTTTAGAAGCAGAGACTTATGCTGTGTTTTCATCATGATACGGTTCAGTTTGGTACAGTTAGGAATGGTAAAATCCTGGGTCACGCTTGTGTTTCAACAGGGTATGGGCCGTCATGTTGTACCAGTGCGACGACAGCGAACGACAACATTGACGCAACAGACAGTGCTGGAGGACATTCAGCAGTTTGTCTCAATGAGACATCAAACTTTGTTTGAGAATAGACTGCAGACATTTGTCTCGACTGTACCATTTTTACCCTGGTACCCCAAGGCAAGGGTTCCAAGGACTGGAACGCTTGGGACCGGTTATATTTGATACTATTGAAATGCAAAAGAAAAATACGCACCATGTTGTACCGTACTGAACCGTTCCACTGGTTAAGTTTAGGGCTAAGGTATGAATTGTGATTATAGAATTAAGTTAGGGTTAGGCATTAAGTGGTTGTAGTTAGAAATAATACGTTGTTTAAGCTGTCCAAAGAAATGGAAGTCAATGTAGTGTCCTAAGAGGAATAGCTTTGCAAACCTGTGTGTGTGTGTGTGTGTGTGTGTGTGAAAGAAACCCTCTTTATTTTTTAATAAGGGCTTGTGCTTGTGCAGTGTCAGCTGTCAAATGTGTGACGTTGGTTTCTAACCCTCACCCTGAAGGAAAGGAAGGGCCTCCTCAATCTCTGGTGTCACTCACCTTTGTTTCACACGCATTACTTCACTTTTTTTTGTTTGTTTTTTTTCAGAGGCACTCCCACACTAAATAACGACATGGGGAAAGTTTTTCACAGCAGTGTAATCTATCCATTGTAGGCTGAGCTTTCGCCATTAACTTGTCTCCAGTGCGTCGCTGTAACTCCTCTCTTCCTTTCTCTCCCTGTGGCTCTAAGTCACCATAACTCTTCTCCCATCTTACTCCTGCTCTATCTTTCAGGCTGAAAGTCTCGGGCTATTTTTCACCTCCAGCACATAACCAACTCCATCATTCTAATGTAATTGAAGCAAGAGTATACGATCATCTATCAGTCACCTTCACTGCCTCCTCTCAGGTGGTGTGTTTATGTGTGTGGAGATAGAGAAAATTGAATATAAAGAGGTGGAATGTCATTTGTTCCATTTTATTTATTGCATGTGGGCCATAATGTCTTTGTGTTGCTAGAAAAATGCTGAAACTTGGGCTAATGTATAGGTTTCCTTTGTGAAGTGAAGTACGTGGAGAAAACATGATGTTTGATGCATCATTTGTGCAGAACAGATGTAAAAATGAACCCATTTGAACAGTAACGCTTGATTTTATACATATTTGTCATGCAAATACTATTACAGCAATACCCCAGCCATCCCTGAATCATTCCCAAGGAAGATATTAATCTTTATAAATGAATAAGTAAATGCTGGGCACAGTAGTTTGTAACAAACATTACTCAGACGCCGAGTACGTCCTGTGCATTTTCTTTTATGGATGAAAATACATTTGAAATGACTATTTACTGCAGCGGCACAGTTGTGTTATGTGAGACTTGTTTATCGCGGAGACGGAAAAATGGATTTAATTTAGGCAAAGAGCGATATGCTATAGGATACTTTGTGAAATATCAGGAAACAAATCAGTTCAGGCAACTCAAACAAATTTAACACGATCACTTCAATTTTCTTGCATTACTCACACGATCCCCTCCTGACTCAAACCTCCATTTATCTGGGTTTGGGACTAGCAATAGTACACTGGTTGTGGCTGTCCTGTTCCTACAGTTCCCATATTCCCACAGTATTCTGGTAGGATAGTTCTTTTGTGTTGCGTTAAAGGCACTTTGCGATGTTTGTGGGTCGTATATGACATATGTTTATCTTATTTGAAATAAGTTAAAGAAGCTTTGAATATAATGCTTATATTGTGCACCTTTTTGACTTCATGGACGTCGAGTTGCACCTGAGATGACGTTTATTTTTTATTCAAAATAGTTACAGCGAATACTGTGTACTTTTTTATTTCAGGTGTACAAAGGACAGGTATGTATTGCTAGTTCTTTTATTGCATTTTCAATGCACTTTTTGATGTACTTTTACAACTGAGTTTCTAATTTAATTGTCCTGCCCTATAGGGTGCGAGCTAAGTTTACAACAAAGTTTAAAAAACTGCTTTAATCAAGTCACATGCACATTATCAGTCATATTACAGTGGCCCTTTTCCGACACAATGTCAGGATTCTAGGGGAAAAAAATCACTGGATCAGATGTTAAATGTCCAATAAAAGAGAGACGTGTGCCACTAATGTCATGTGGACAAAGTCTCACACTTCTCCAGTCAACCTTATGATACAAGGCTGACCCCTGCAGGACGTGAGGGAAAATGCCCTGTGCTAATCATCAGGTAACGTGAACCGTGTGATGTTTGCTGGCATTATAGCGAGGTGAGGGGGGGTGAAGAGTGTCTACCCTGTGCGTGTCCTGAGTTCAGGGACACACTGTCTGTGTCAGCCTCAGTCCAGCGTTCTCACTTATCACTATCACTGTCACTCACACACACATGTGTTTTCCATCTCAACATGAGACGAGGAATACGGCCCCTGTCAGAAATCAAATCTAAACGACCTGTTTCCCCTTCAAATCCAGCAGGTGACATTTCACTCCAGTGCAACACAAGCTCAGCCCACAGTCCACTGCAAACGTGAAGTCAGTCTTTTCACATTTAAAACTGAACGTGACCCTCGTTTTTATGATGACTCGGCTATAACGTTAACGTCTTTCCGTCTGTTTTATCCATTATGTTAAATTCACATCAATAATACATGTTATTAGGGTGTTTCTATGCAGTTAGGGTTTCAGTTTCACTTTATTGAATTGCTCCTTCCTTACCAAACAAACAACCCCCCCCCCCCCCCACACACACACACACACACACCTTGAGCCTTGGCTCTCAGGCTGTTGTGTCATCAGATTCATCAGATCAGATGCTGTCTGACAGTAATTGCATAACCTGTAAAGACCTGCTCAATAATGCATGGTCAGACTAGACATGGGCAGCCTGATGGAAAACCTTACATCAACAACTCGCTTTGTGTGGACACCAGAGGATTGTGTACGCGTGTGTGTGTGTGTGTGTGTGTGTGTACATTTGGGCTTAGATGTGTTGTTGTGAGGACATTTGAGACAGTCCTCACAGACTGGTTTTAATGGCGGTGTAGAATTAGATTTAGGTTAGGTTTAATATAAGGAGGGTTAGGGTCAGGCATTTAGCTGAGATGTTACAAAATACATTATGTGTATGAGTGTTCTCACATTTCTTTCTATCTCACGACCATTTCTGTTATAAACACTGACCATGTCAGGACCAGAAGACCTCATGGAAACCAAAACCTGGTCCTAGAGAGGCAGAAACTAATTCACAATTTTATTAGTTACACTAATGGCGCTTTTCTGGCACAGCTCTACTCCTAAAAACCTGCTCTGACTAAGTTCCAAGCATGTTGAGCTGATAATATGTGTCACGTATAGAACAAAGTCATGGCAGTTTCATGCAGCCGTGCTGTGATGACTCCGCCCACGCTGTGGAGGTACTATAGTAATGGAAAACCATACTAAACTGTGTAGAGCCGGAACTGTATGGTAGAAAAGTGCCATAAGCTTGTTGCACATTGTGCCTCCATAGGGAACCATCCTGAAACATAGATGCTCACCCTTAATGGAACTGTGGCTGCCAGTGGGGACACAAAGAAAAAAAAGGCTCAACAAATAAATTGTAGACCTGCTTAAGTCTAATAATAGAGCTATTATTATTATTGTTATTAATACCAATGATAATAATAATAATAATAATAATAATACTACTACTACTACTACTACTACTACTAATAATAATAATAATAATAATAATTGCCAGTTTTTCAGTGCAATCAGTCTATTCTTCCAACCCAACTATAAGGCTGGTGCAAACAATAACATGCAGTATTATAGTTGCCAAAAACTGATCTGTGTTCCTACCTTAGGGATAATTTTGTGTCACAATCATGTGGTTAAATTGGGAGGAATATTTTTTTTTAACATTATAGCCCCCTCAGTCCATTTTACCTATTGAAATGCCCATAAAGGGCTTGTGCAAACATTACCATGCAGCGTTCCAGTTGCCAAAAAGTGACCTGGGCTCCAGCCTTGTAGCAGAGGGGATAGTTTTGTGCCAAAATCACGTGGTAACATCAGGGGGATATATTTTTAACATTATGCCCCCTGAGCCATTTTTACCCATGAAAGACCTGTAAAGGACAAGTGCAAACAATAACAAAAAGTGACTTGGATTACTACCATCTGACTGAGTGGATAGTTTTTTGTCTAAACCACATGGATTCATTACAGCTCTCTCAGTCCATTTTACTCATTGAAATACCAGTAAAAGGTAAATACATGCAGTATTTCAGTTGCCAACCTGGAAACTGAAGATTGAATGAGGCAGAATCTGATTTCAGAGGAATTGGTTAAGTTTAGGGCTAAAATTTGTGATTTGTGGTTAGGCTGTTTAGGCTGTCCAAATGAATGGAATTCAATGCAGTGTCCTTAGAAGAATAGATAAGCACATCTGTATGTGTGTGTGTGTGTGTGTGTGTGTGCGTGGAGGAAGGGTAAACTGAAAAAGCAGAAGTTTCACAACATTTCCACTATGACTCCTGCTGAGTGAAACAGTGCCTAGTATTGGGTAGTGATAACATTTCCATCATATACAGATTTAATTACATGATTTTCAGATTTAATGACTCGTTATACACTCACCAGCCACTATATTAGGTACACCTGTTACACCTGTTCAGCTACACAAACATTTATTCACCCAATCACACCCATTTAGGCATGTACACGTGGTCAAGACGACCTTCTGAAGGTCAAGTATTATAGAATAGAGAAGAAAGATGATTTAAAGGTCCAGTGTGTAACATTTAGGAGGGTTTACGAGCAAAAACAGCTTTTTATATGTGCTGTAGACGAGGGCCTTGCTTTATGGAGACAACCATCTTTCCACCAAAAGACAAATCAGCCAGAATGTGCATTTTATATTTTGCTGTGGAAGCAAGCTAGTCAAACAAAGAGGAACAACATGCTTTTTAGTGCTCTTGTAGTCTAAATATGCCACAGTGCCGTGTCTACTGTAAGACCACGATCCTCCACTATTGTTCTACCACTTTCTTTGCGATTAAAAAAGGAAAGTAACACTTTATTTAGATATGATAGATACAAATAGATCATTTTATTTCAAACACATCTGCAATATTTACAATGACAACACATTTACATCTCGTTTGAAAAGAAGTAGGCAGAAGTATAAACTTATATATGTACCTACCTAACTCAATTTATAGACTACTTTATCCCATCACCAAATATTTACAGTATTTTAAACAAAGTTCTTAAAGTTGTCAAGAATACTTTTGGCAACCATTTCCATCACCGTCCTGGATTAAAATGCTGTTCTTCATCCTTATATTTATTTAAAATTTGCATTTTGTATAGTCTTTTAAACTGATTTACAGTATGTTTTTACTCATTCACCTGATAGACATGATTTAACCATAATGATTTTCCATAATTTAACCCCCACAACATTTTAAGATGGAAACCATGGGTCTTAAACTTGTGGTCCGTGTTCCACATGAGGCCCTCCAATCAATTTAAAATGGCCCACCACTTAATAGCAATAAGTTAAGTTTTTTCTGTATGTTTTTTTTATTTTTAAATGTTGGTATGATAAATAGGTTTGTCAACTTTATATCATTCCATATATATGTATATATATATATATATATATGTATGTATATATATATATATATATATATATATATATAAAACACTTCAATATAATTACTGCGATATAATGATGTTCTGATATAGTTCTGATAGATCACCCACCTCTACTGAACAGTTGGTTTTACCCAAAAAGTTTGACTTATTTTTCACTAGGCTGCCCCCTGCTGACCAGACTGACCAGTGGCATTTTGAGTTTGAGACTCTGCTGTAACGATAATATCAAGAAAACCTTGATATCGTGGATGTTGTCTCTGTACTTAATAAAGTGGTAAATGATTGTGCTTCAGGCTGTTAACGCTGTCATTTGTACCCTTTTATTTGCTGTCATTTGAAGGTCACACGAGGAGCAGCTAAACTCGCTTCCTAATCCTGTTTACCTGCATCAAACTTCCTGTACTACAACTCTGCGGCTTCTCCTTCGTCTTCTTTCTCCCGCTTAAAAAGCAAGGAAGCAGGCGCGTCATGTTAAAGCTCGGGCCGTGGTGTTGGTCGTGGAAGTCTCTGGAAGCAACGCTGCGGGGAACGCACTTCCGGGCCTCGTCTGCGTTTCACCGCGACGGAGCGCAAACGTTAGCCGGTGGACGTGAGCCTCTAACGGGAGGCATTCGCGCATCGAGCCGTAGGCAGCAGCACACGGCGGCCGCAGAGCCTGTGGAGGTGGATGTGAAGCGGTTAGAGGAGGAAGACGATGGTAGGGAGGCACTTTTCATATAATTCACCACTTTGACAAACTGTTCACACATATCACGCTCTACAGCATTAAAGCGTCGAAGTGTAAAAACAACAAACTAAACACACATTTATTCCCACAAGTGACAGCAATTCTGGAATATTCATACTTTTATATTAAGTTATGAGACATTACATACTGTAAATCTGGCTGTGCATTAGGGCGTCGCAATCATTTAAGAACAGTTTCATTTGATTTGAATGTTATGCATTAAAGAGGCAAGTGTGCATGAGTAAACATTTTGTAAATGCTGAATGTAGTAGAAAACACATCAAACAGGCAAAATGATTACACTCTGTGTTTGTGTGCCAAAGCATAAACATATTGATGTGTTAACCTTTGTTACATTTGATTGAAGACAATTATTTATATATATATATAATATATTAGTTAGTTAAATCTGTTATACCTCATATTTGTGAAATGCCTCTTTAACTACTACTACTAGATAGATAGATAGATAGATACTTTATTCATCTCACAGAGAAATTCACACTACTACTACTACTGCTACTGATAATTATAATAATAGTATGTACACTGCATGCACAATTATGAGGCCTGTTATATTCTTGAGGATTTATGTTATTGTTGAACAATACAGTTCTCTCAGTCAATCCAAAATGTTAATTAACCCCCAAAACTGAATATTTAACAAAGGAAAACTGAGTTAAGACTTTCTCAGGAGTGTACGTATGTGTGCACAGTTATTAGGCAAATAAATGGAAAAAGTAGAGAAAAACAAATAAATAAAACATTCACAAATAATGCTTCTGACATTTAAAAAAAACCTATGTATATATATATATATATATATATATATATATGTGTGTATGTGTATATCATCAAAGCAAAAGAAAATGTAGGAAAACATGGACACAAAAGACACAAAAATCTAATGAGATGTGCAAGTAAAAACAAAAGAGAAATAAAAGCAAGAAAATAACAATGAATAGGCAAGTAAGTATGAAAAAAACTGGTCAGAGGCAACTACTCACAAAATGAAAAAGTAATCATAACAATGAACAAAGATAAGGGATAAAATAAAGAATATTTAATTTCTTTGGGATAAAATTCCAGTCTTCAATTATCTGTCATTTATTAAAAATAATAATTGATATTGACTGATTTGACAATATTTATTGTGATAATCTTTGAGGTGGTTACTCTCTAAGATCTTCTCTGCACAGAAAGCCACTGTTTTCTAACCTGTGTTTTCAAACAATACAACCGACAAAAAAAACAATGGCTTTTTTCTTTTTTTTTCTTTTTTTTTTAGGAATAGTGGAGGTGCAAATGTTTCGACATAAGGCAAGAAACGCTCTGGGCCATGTGTTTGTGTCACAGGTGAGCCAACGTCTACATCTCTCTCACGGCTATTCTTCTTAACACACTGCATTGAGCCTCGTTCATTTAAGCGTCCAAAACAAAGCCTTTACAAACAATTCAAACACAAGCAGTTCCTCACAAATGAGATCCTGCCTCATTAGGACCAGGTTCTGGTCTCCATGACGACCACTGGTCCTGACAAACCTCAGTGTTTATGTCAGAAAAAAAAAATGTCCTGAAGAGGTGACAAATCCAAGGATGCGCATACACAGACTGAGACACTGTGCCATGTGAGTGCAGATGAGGGAGCTGGTGTCCACTCTGTCCAGTGACTCATCAGTCCGCGTGGTCGTCTTCAAGAGTTTAGTACCAAAGGTTTTCTGTGCAGGTAAAAATATGCTCTGTAAAATCTCAGACCTGAGCGTCTGTGTGTGTGTGTGTGTGTGTGTGAGACACACGAGTGATGCTGCTTGTTCACAGGCGCAGACCTGAAGGAGAGAGCTTTGATGACGGACAGCGAGTCTGACCTGTTTGTTCACGGCCTGCGTTCACTCATGACTCAGATAGGTACGGTACAGAGCTGACCGACGCTGTAGCCTGAATGTGTAGACACAGATGCACACTTTTTATTTCTCTGTCATAATGCAGCACTGTTGCCCATGCCGACCGTCGCAGCCATTGATGGTGTTGCCGTGGGCGGTGGACTGGAGCTTGCCTTGGCCTGTGACCTCCGCACTGCAGGTGAGTCGTCGGTGTGTTTATATCCATGTTAAAAGTTAAAGGAAAGGGACAATGCTTATTAATAAACATTAAAATGTAAATTTGCCAGGTTGTAGCCAGAGGCTAATTTCTGCCTGGAGTCCCCCCAGTGGCAGGTTGATGTTATAAGTGAATGAAAACAAAAACATAGATCATGAGAACTCACAGAAATACAAATGTTAGATAAAGGAGGAAATACATATACATGCTCATATACAAACATACACAGCTGTTAATAAAGTGCCAGTGACATTGGATGATAGTAAAGTGCTAATGATAAAGACAGGTGAATTATGGTACATGTTATAGAAAATATAAAGCTCATTGTTGCATAATTGAGAAAAGTTTTCTTAACGTCATGTAAACACGTTAGTCTAGACTAAAATAGAGCTAGTCTTAGTCAGATTAACATGTCTGGATAATGTGATTCATAGTCCGATTACTCCAGTTTTGGGCTTCAATTATTCAGGAAGTATAATAAGTTACTTATTACATAAACTCCTTTAAAAAGTAATAATATCATTTATTCCTTGGTATCAAAAGTAATAAAGTGACAACAAATTTATTTTGGAAATGAATGCAGTGATATGAGCCGCTATTACTAACATTAACATTATGAATGATTACATTCCAGTTCAGCACTGAAAGTCATGACTTTGACACATTTTAGATCCTCGTGACAGATTCAGACTAATGACTGACGCTAGTTTTAATTCAGTGTTGCTTATTCATGCTCAGTCTGACCCGTGGGTCGCTTAAGTTTCCTGTCAAGGAGACGGCTTTAATTATTAAAGTTCAAGAAACATTTTTATTATTATTATTATTATTATTTTTATCCTTTTATTTCAGTCATTGTGAGCTCATGCTGATGGAATTGATGGAAATATGTTCAACCTGATGCAGTTTACATGTAATGGAATGAAGACAGATACAGTGTGTGATGAAATGGTGCAGCAGGTGTTTAAAGACACTGACTGACTGTGAGTCAGTGGATGTTTGAGCTGAAGCTGACATTTGGAGGCTCCACGATTAATGATGCACTGATGAGCTCAGAGACTAATGAGACCACTGCTGAGGTCAGAAACATCTGCCCAGCTGTTCATGCCGCTGGTACTGATTGGTTGTTTTATGCAGTTTGGTGATTGGCTGATAAGTGAGGTAAGCAGGTGCTTGTCTCTGTTGCTCTAAAAGAGTCGTCAGTCAGACTTTCTGTTCTCTCTCGTTTACTAGACCTTCAACTGTCCTCTGCATGTGTGTGTGTGTTTCAGTGTATTCAGCACAGATGGGACTGATTGAGACGACACGGGGGCTGCTCCCAGGAGCGGGTAAGACTAACAGAGGTCACACCCATGAGCTGAGTGAAGGCACGAGACTTATGAAAAATGTCCTGTCACAATTATCCCCACTGAATAATTATTCAATCTAGGTTTCTGTTTCGATTTTTTAACATGAACAGATGGAACCTCCATTATCTTCATTTGGCTTGTATCCATAACCTGTCAGAAAAGATCAACAAATACTTAAACACCGACTGTTTTGAACACTGTTTTTTTTTATTTATTTGATTTGAGAGAAATTTCCATGTTACTAATATTATTTCAAAATGCAACAAAATGTAATATAACACAAAACGTATTAAAACCTTACTTAAATAACCAAATTATGTAAAAAAAAAAAGAAATGTTGGAATATTACCAAAAAATCTATAATTAACATGACAAAACCATTACTTATGTCAACAAAAACATAACAAAATGTTGTACTGTTGTAAGAACATGTCAACAAAAAATCATGAACTCCCATTTTGAAGCTTTGAGATTTGAGAATGGGAACATAATTTACAAAATTGACATCATGTGCTATTGAAGAAGACCTGAACCTGGAGATAGAGGTAGACCATTAACTGCTCAAGAAAATGTTGACCTCATTTGAACTAAAACTTCCATTTGAAGAGCGACCTATTCAATGCATTGTTACTTCCTGGTTGGCTTCAGAAGGAAAGTAGAAGACCACGCCCACATTTTTATACATGGTCTATGGCTAAATCATGGTTTATGGCAGACTATCCCTTGTTGTGCTTGAAAATAAATCACTTATAAATAAATGAATGATGTTCCCCATTCACAATTATTCAGCACGATTAACTTATTGTGAGAGTTTTTTTTACTGCAATGCACGATAATATCGCACATTGTAGAGAAACAACATTGACCTTGACGTGGTCTGTCCTGCAGGGGGCAGTCAGCGGCTGCCGAGGATGGTGGGCATCACTCTGGCCAAAGAGCTCATCTTCACGGGTATAGAAATGCAAACATGTTGCTGTAGGAACACGATGCTTATCGTATCATGAGCGTTTCATGGATCACTCACTCTCTCACTCTGTCTGTCTGTCTCTCTCTCACTGTGTGTCTGTGATCAGGGAGGTGTGTGGGAGGGCAGGCAGCTCTGGAGATGGGGCTCGTAAACAGAGCTGTAGAACAGAACCAGACAGGAGACGCTGCCTACAGAGAAGCACTGAGCCTGGCCAGAGAGATTCTGCCCCAGGTCAGACCAAAACTAAAAACACACTCTTTTTCTCTCTGACGCAATTCAGACACTGATGCATCCTCCTCCTCCTCCTCCTCCTCCTCCACCACCACTCAGCAACCTCTCCCCATCTCCTCTGCTTGCTTTCTACCTCTTTTCCCTCTGCCCTCCTTATCTCCCCCAGGTGTTTTCTCTCTCCTTCCTCCTCTCTCCCCCCCCCCCTCTCTTCAGGCCTCTGTCGTTCCATATATTTTCCACTCCAGTTCAGCCGCCTGCAGTGGAGCGCTGCTGGAGTGGCAGTCAAGTGGAGAAATGACCACAAATAATGCACATACAAACACACACACTGGTGTTAGTGTTGGTTGAGTAAGTGACACTAGTTTGCTTTGAATTAAAGAATTGGTGAGGGTTTGTTTAAAAAAAAAAAAAAATCATAAAATATTAGGAGTTGCATCCGACCACAGTTGTTGTAATCTGGGGGCGTAATCCTGCAAAGATGAATGATGAATTTAAATCCATGGAGATACTGTATATCATATATAATATATCACAAAACCAACTATGGATACAAGCAGAAACATTATATTCCTGACTGTTTTGTTATCCTGGAGCACAGCAGCTATCCTCCATCTTTACTTTTTAGGAACACAACTGGTGAAGAGATGAGTTGCCTGGTATCTATGCTGCCACTTACATGTGTATATGGATTTGAAAAGTGCAGCGCTCCTTCAAAATGGCATCTTTTTTGTTGTTGCATGATGTCAGCTAGTGGATCTCTCCAAGTAAAGGCCCTTTTCCATTACATCAGTAATAATTACATTCCATTCAGCATCTCATATGAGAGGTGTCATCACCCTTCAGCTGTGATGTTCTTCATCTGTGTTGCTCAGGCTCCGATCGCTGTGCGAATGGCAAAAGAAGCGATGAACAGAGGCAGCGAGGTACAATGACTCATACATTTCACATTTCCTCATTATTTTCCCTCCCAGCCACCGTTTGCTGACTGAAAATGGTGTTTTTACAGGTCGACATCAGCTCAGCGATGGCTATAGAGAGAATGTGCTATGCTCGGGTAAGATATTCATCCTGATTATCCTTAAAGGTCTAGTGTGTAAGTATTAAGCTGTGTGTCTATCAGGCAGTTCATTGCGGTCATCTTACTTGTGTTTCCTCCATGAGGTGTGGAGGCCGCATTGCATGACATCCTACCAGTGCAACACAATGTAGCCCACCAATAAATACAAATAGGAACAAGACATCCAGTCTCTTTGTGTTTTGATTTTAAAATGTAGAGTTTACCCATTTTTGCAGTCTCATGTTCTCATGGTCATATGTCTACTGTAATCCCTGCCCCTCTCTTTGCAGGTCATCCCCACCCAGGACAGGCGTGAGGGTATGGCTGCATTCATAGAGAAGAGACCTCCACAGTACACTGGCCAATAGACTGCTCTCATGTACCTGGTAGAACATTAACAGTCTGTGTCATCATGTCACTCAACACAACACTTAAATTGACTCCTGATTTCATTTATTATATGACAATAATGACTTTGATAGTAGGTGTTTGTACATTATAGGAACATTAGAAGTGACTGAATAAAAAGGCAACACAAGTGTCATCTCCAGTTTATGGGAATGTACATTCTTTATTTTTCCAATTTTGAAAACATGACTCTCAGCAGCAACATGACACCATCATAGCAGATAAATAGTATTGTTACCTTTTTACATTTCTCATCTCGAATTGTGTCCGTGTTTAAGAAAAAAAAAAAAAAAAAAAACCCAAGGGAGAAATTCTTGGCCAACAAATAATCCAACATTTTCAGAAGAAACGGCAAAACTTTTAAAGCTTTAAATGCTTTGTTTATGTTGAAAGTGCAGCCTGGGACCTGCACAATATTTTGCAAGCTCATACAACAAATCATTTACAGAAAACAAGGCAATAATTCACTGTGGAGATGAGGTGATGTGTGTTCAGCTAATGGCTATTTTCAAGTTAACACTTAGTCCATTATATTTAGTTTATTTCCATTGACACAAACATTTTTCATAGACGTTTTGGTTCCTGTCACTGCAGAAGCCACAATTCACTTTTCCCCCCTCAAAATTATGATTTTCTTTTTTTTTAAAGCAACACTATGCAACTTTTTCTGGACATGTTGTGACTATTAAATGTTTGATGCCTTTTTAACTGACCTCAGTTCAGCATTACTCTTTAACGTGCTGTGCCTGATTCTGGCAGTTTAAATCACCAACATTTAAAGTCACACACACTGGTTCTACCTGCTCACCAATCTTACATTGGCCCCATCAAAGTCTGGTGTTAACATCCCTCCTGAGGGATCCCATCACATGTGAACAATGTGAAGTACAGGTCTTTGTACGCACCCTTTAGTCAGCTACTCTTCTCTCTAGCTGTCACAGACAGGCACATCGAGAATGAACACATCTGTATAGTCACTTGTTAAAAAGATAAAAAAATGATATGACAATCAATGCGTTTACATGCATGCTTAGCCAGACTGAGACATTTGTGTGGTTTCTTTACGGTCACATAAACACGTTAGTCCGACTAAAATCGAGCTGGTCATAGTCGGACTAACATACCTAGATAATGCGATTCATAGTCCGATTACTCCTGCATGTACATGGTTAGTGGTACTGGAGCCAGACTTGGCAAAATGTCCTCCCTGGTCTTTGCCCCGGTTGTAGAAATTGATGACGTATAAACTGCAACGGTGTCTTTCTTTGGACAACACAGCAATAACAACAGCCGTGCTCGATCTAATTTGTATCACCAAATTACTGTTACCCATTTGTTTTTCTGTGATTTAAAGGTCAACAGGAAACTGACTCAATACACACTAGCCTATAGAGAGATACAGTGCCACCCATGGAGGCGGAGTCAGATGTACACAGAGTGTATGTGAGGATGTAGTTTAATCATAGCTTAGGCTGGATGTTAATTCCAGGTCCAAACATGGAGGTTCAACTAAAATAAAAAGGACACAATTCTCCCAATTACAATTGAGCAACCCATTAAATATGATTTTGAAGCTGTTTTTAGGCATAACAAAGTTGCATAGTGTTGCTTTATTGTGCCATTGATGACAGTTTGTAAAGCTTAGCTTAGATTTGTGTGCATAGAGAATGGAAACGGGAGCCTTAATGAGTGTGGGCACATCGTGGCTCCTCTGGAGAACAGAAATACACCAGGTTAAATGGCATCCTGGAGGATACTGATAAAACATTAAAAAGAGTAATACTCTTTAATTTTTCCTATAATACCCCCGACTCACTCCTGGGTACAAGCATCTTTTCTTCATCCTCCCATCCTTTGCTCTAAGTATTTCACCCAGATAAACTGAAAAAGACAAATAATGCAACATACAATAGTATAACTTTCATGCATCCACTCCTGCACAACGACTATTTCTGTCTCATTTTTTTTTAATAATATGTACAAATACATACACTCCTGATACCTGTACACATACACACACACGCACGCTTGCTCAGAAAAGTGCCTCTGTCTTAAAGACAACGGTACATCTAACTGACTATACACACACTTATACATCCATCATGACTTTACTGACCACACTGTTATTGCCATTTTAGTCCAGAATGAACATTTGCATTTAAACCAGAAATCACTGACATGTAGCTCTTTAAAATTACAATTAATCACATGGATCCTAGTTTGGCTTGTTTGAGTTACGGCACCGTTGACTTGGCTGCTGATTCAACTGCAACAGATGTTTTCGAAAAAGAAAGAAAGAGCATCTTAAACTTCTCTGTGATTTAGTTTTTTTTTTTTCATCTGTCTGGGATATTTGGACACACCCTCAACAAGTGTGTCCTGTCACATCAACTCAAAGGTCTTAGCTCATGACAGACTAAATGAAGAGGATAGTAACTGTAGTATTGCAGACCCAAAGGCGCAGGTTTTAGCACAAACAAACAAGCAGGCGTTTAAAAAAAAAAGAAGAATAAAAGAACAGTACAAGCATTGAGACAAACTCCAGCATGCTTCAGTTCACAGCAGTGTCATGCGTATATTAAATGAGCTTATTGGCCGAAGCCCTCCGTAACACAGAGCGCTGACACTTGGATGAACCTCTGAGGTTGTCAATCCCCGGCTGAGATTTGTATGTGTGCACTGACATGTTTTTGGTACGAACATCATGATAACGAGCGCACAAGAGAAATATCTTCGTTATGAAACGAACACAAAAAAATAAATAAGGTTAGTGTGTGTGTGTGTGTGCAAAGAATTGCTCCGTTTCTGTCCGGGATTCTTGATAAAGTGTGTTTGTGCATTAGATACACATACCACAGACACGCACGCACACATACAAAATCCCCCTTAGTAGTGGCGTGTCCACACTTAAGTCTTTCTCTTGGTCAGGGAGACTCACTTTCTGAAAGGAAAATATGAAATTATGAAAAATCTCTGGCCAGCATTAAGACTGAGAGCAAATGACCAGCAGTGTGTGTTGTGTGTGTGTGTCTCTTTACCCTGGCGAGGTCATTGTGGCGGCGGGCGGCGACTTGTGTGTTGTGTGTTTGCTGGCTGGCCAGTGCGCGCTCTGTGGCGCTGCAGGCTCTCCAGGATGTTCTCGGCCAGCAGTTTGACGTCTTTGTGGGTCTGTGGGTGTGTGTGAACGTGCTCCAGCTGCTGCAGGCCGCCTTCCTCCAACAACATGCTGCAGTAACGAGTGGCTGCAGACACAGGGGTAAATGACTAAGTGAATTTCCTACTGGCTTGTTCATGTGCAACATCTATACATACTTTACTGTTGCAAGGTTTGGGCAAGTCTTTGCAATTTTCTTTGGTGAGACAGAGATCTTGGAATTTGCTTTTCCCAGGCATCATGTCATTTGCTCTCACTTGCTTATCATTACTCGCTCATTGTTCTACATAGAATCTCACATCAACGGCGGAGAGAGACAGTAGACAGTGTCCACAACACCGCTAGTAATTATGACTCCACGTTTGTTCTGCGTAGGCCTAGTCTACGTACATCAAGCAAGGCAGTGGGAGACATTTACCTAAATATCAACTATCTTCCATGCATTTTTTTCCAAAGCTGCATGTAAACAGGCTCCTATAACAAACCATAAGGCATGATTTGGTCTGTGCATGTGCAGCATCTGTGACTCACCGTTCTTGCTGCAGACATGCTGCATGGCCCATGCTGCCCACAGCTGGACACCGGGTGTGTGGAAACACTCCAGAAGAGGGAAGAAGGGGTTAAAAGACCTACAGGACAGGGAGAACAGGACAGGAGCTAAGTGAATCAAATCAACTTTATAAAATGTTTAGTCAATAAGATAAATGTAGCACTAAATATATATATATTTTTTAAAGAATTGGTGCCATTTAGTGTAAAACTCTCTATATGAAAAAACTCTCTATATGAGCTTTACTTAAACTGAGTTATGTAATCCTATGTCACATTTGGAAAATATATAATAATTTTAAAACTATGTATTCCACCCAGGCCTAATTTCAGGTAATGCATCCTTACAGTAAAGTATGAGCCTACTTGTTTTTATGCACTTGATTAAAATTACGTGGAACCAGCCGCTCACCTGTAGGCAACCATTTCACAGTCTGGCGCAGGCCAGTCCATGATGACAGCATGCTGGAGACACACACACATACATATACACTTCATACCAACATAACATATGTATATGATTGGGTACAGTGTATTTACAGTTTGCAGCTTTGCTCATTCCTACCAGTTGCTCCAGCAGTGAGGATCGTAGCTCAGGGCTCAACGTCCAGGCTTCCTCTCCTCGTGACGTCAGATGTGCAAGGATGCCTGCGGCAAAGTAGCTGACCTCCACCTCTGGACTGTGCAGCAGAGTTCTGATGTGGTCCAGGAACCCCTGCACCATCAGCTCCCCGTGCAACTCCCCGACCTCTGCAATGTTGTTCTACACAACAGAAGGTGAAATGGGAATAATTATGTCTTAATATTGTAATTTATTCAGCGTTCAGTTTTTCTACAGGGTAAAAACAGAGCGGTTAACTCACCAACAAGCCCAGAACCTTCTGCTGGATAGAAGACTCACTGGGGAAGGACTGCAGGGAGCATGGTGGAAGCAGAAGCAAAAAAAAAAACAGTGAGTCATACTGGCCTGAAGGCGTTCATACCTGCTGCACTAGTACTGAGCAATGCATGATTTAGTGTGATGACTGACTAATATGGAAATGTGCTCTCAGCAGCAGCTTTGCAGCAAATATTTCTGTGTACCTCTAGAACTTTAATAAACAAGTCCAGGCCCTGGTTCTCGATAAAATGGCGGCAGGTGGTCGGTGATTCATCAGTAAGGTTCCAGAGCGCACTCAGTGTAAATTTGAGGGTAGCATCCACCACGCCCTGAGTAGCCTTCTGACGCACTATGTGGAGCAATTGCTGTGAGATAGATAGAGAGAGAGAGAGAGATTATTTTCCCCTTTCTTGGTAAAGGATTAACAATGGAGGAGAAAACAGAAGCGATAACAATCTCACCTTCACGATGAACAATTCTGCTCCCAGTTGAGCTGTTTGTTCAGTGGACAACTGGAGAAAAGTTACAAAGTTTAATTTAGTAAAGGAGGCATGGAAAAACAGTGTGATATTAATACAACAAAGCATATACCGAACCTTAGCAGCAAGTATGGAAATAATGGCCACAGCCATCCTCTGCATGTTCTGGTCTTCATGGTTGCAGAGCCACTGCATCACTAGTTTGGCAGCTTCAAACCTGAGAGAATAAAGAAATACAAATATTAAAAAAAAGCCCTTTCTTCAAAATAGTATTGAACTATTCTCCTACTTTTATAGAATCAATCATCATTATGTGTTGCTTTGTTCCCACTTTTAATGTTTCACTTAATATCTTTAGCCCTTTTTACACAGTTATGTAATTTCAATCTTCATGAAAAGGCATTTAAGAATAAGTGGCAATCCAGAAGAAAGGCAGATAAACACATCCTATATACATGGATGCCTTTTAAATTACTAAATTAAACAATAAATAAAAAATAAAGGAATAACAGAAATAAATTTGATATAGTTTTCAAGCTATTCATTTGTTTGTGATGTATTTATATATGTATCAGAACTAACTAACTAAAACAGTTGCAGTGCTACTATCCAGTGATGCTGACAACACAATTTGTAATTGGCACCTGTTAAATGGAACCTCCTGCAAAATACGATCACTGCACAGGGACAGCAGGCAGTTCTTCTGCAGCTGTGCACACAGGAAACAGAGTGGATATCAGTGCTTTAGAGGCAGAAATAATCTTACATGGCTCACATGTTAGCTCTTCTCCCTGTGTCACCTTTACACAAATGCTTCATCAAAAAATTTAAAACAATACGTAATCCAATTATGCATGTCATGCATACCTGCTCAAAAATATGGCTATGACCAAATCCCCAAATTCTTGTACTGTTCAACGTCTTATATTTGCTAAGAGCCTATTTCCTATTTCCTAAGAGCCTATTTCAAAAATGAAATACGGAAGCAGCTTATTTAGCTGTGGCGAGTTCCACAACACATCAGAAATGACACTGATGTGTCACTGATTGCAGCAGACACTTGAGTCATCTCTCCTGTGATTGGTCAAAGTATCCAGACACAGGCAAGATTGTTCAGAGGCTGTACACAGAGCTCAGATGAGATGCCTTTAATATTGACAAGCGGGGAGGACTGTGCCTTGTAAAAGAATATTGCTGGGGTCGTTGCAAAAAATATGAACTGATGGCATAACCCCACAAAACTTAAAATACCCTATTTTCTCTATCTCCTAGTAAACTATTTCAGGGAAAAAGGACCTTTTAAAATAGAATTTTAAAAGTGTCTTTGAGTTGACACAGTTTCTGTTTATCATGACTGATATGTACCACAGAGACAGCGCATGAAATTACCTGTTGGTGGTTCGGGAATGTCCTCATGGCCTCCAGTAAGAGCTGAGTGACGGTACTCAAGAGTCGGACTGGCATTCCTGCTGCAAGGTCCTGTTTTGTCAGGTTGAACACACAGGCACTCGCTGCCAGTTGGACATTCAGAGTTGCAGGATGATTCTTCATCCCCAAAACAACCAGCTACAAAGAACGGAGGGAAAAATTAAAGTATGATATAGCATTAAATGCGACTGATGAGGAACTTGGCTTAGGAATAACAATAATAATAAGTATACTGTAGGAAGAGGACATGAGGCTGACTCTTCATTGTTTGTCAGATGATAGAAAAGTTTGTGTATTTTTGTTCTGTTTCAATGGTCACTTATACTATTATTACAACAAAAGTTTTGTTTAAGTATTGTAATTATTATTTCAGAATATTTCTGAAATTTCTAAATGTGTGAAAGGGGGAAGAGGCCTCTCATTTGTCAATATATCTGTTGCATTTGTACTGAAATCTCCACTTTATATTTTGGTGCCCTTAGTAACTCACCTACCAAGTTTGAAGCCTGTTTAGCAACATGTTGGACAGTTATGCGAGATGCTTATGTACATTAAAACTACCTATAATCTACATGCAGAAAACTTCCACAGCAATTTTGTCAGTTCACCTTAAGAATGTCAGGGCGCGGTTTCTCCATGACATGTGTCAGGCTGAATAGATGAAACAGAGCTTCTCTCACAAAACCCTCCCTCTCACTGTAGCGTCGCAGAGCCTCACAGATCTGGGTCTCGTTGGCTTCACCAGTTACCTGTTCACACACAAAAGATATTTTAGCAAAAGTACATTACTGTGCACAGTCGTCAGTGTTTTGGTGTTAATCTATACATCTGTATACCTTCAGATTTCCTTCTCCAGAGAGAAAGTCAGAAAAACCAGCGTCTGTAGCCAGAAGTCCCATAAAGGTCATACCTGGTCTCTCCTCAACAAATGCTTTCACAGCTGCATCGGTCACCTACAATATAAACAAATGTAAGAAATGACAACTCACTTGATGGATTTCAGAGAAATTATATAGGCTAGCGTATACAAACACAAGCACACATACATGTTTCCTCCCTGACACGTCTAGAGAAACAAGAGCGGGCAGGATTCCTGGCTGACCAAGCAGCTGACGAGCCACATCCGAGGTAAACTGCTTATCATCACTGATGTCCAGGTGCTGCAGAGCCACAGGTAACAAACATCAAAACAGCACAAAGAATTATGGCTGGTCAAAACACAAAGACATCATTGTACTTTATATTTCAAAATAAAATCAACAGTTTCAGTCTCTTCTTACCTGCAGTACATCCAACTGGCGTATGACTCCCAGCAGCTGAGCCGTGCTCATTTCCAGCCTCTTCAGCTGGTGTAGTGTTAGTGAGCGCAGACGCTCCTTCAGGCCCAGCAGAGGGGTGAGGTTGGTGATCGAGGTGTTGGAGATATCGAGACTTTCCAGACGGGGCAGGGAGCACACGTCCACTAACCCAGAGTCATAGAAGTCTACATTGGCTAGAGAGAGTGAGCGGAGGCCCGGGAGGGAGCTGAAGCGATACCGGATTGGTTCTTCCAGAGAAAACATGGTGAGACCTGTTAAGCTCAGACGCTGAAGGGACTCCTGTCGAGTTTTAACAAAGTAAACAAAACCAACAAGCTGTTATTTTATATGATGATCGAGGGAGCGGTGCTCAGCCAACACACAAACATACTTCCACTTTACCTGGCAGTATTTATTGGTAGCCAGTCCCTGTAGAATATCATGGATAGTGAGGTCTGCATTGACTCTAGCAGCATCCAGCTCCAACAGTCTGTGAGGACAGATGGCTTTCTGGAAGGCCTCCGCAGAGATACGTGCTGTACGGATGCAGGCTCGTCTCAGACGCAGGTATTCACAGTTACGAAATACACCCACGGTGCTGTCATTCAATAGACCTGCAGAGTGACAACATGTTAATGTTCACTTTCCATCTGTACCATCTAAAAAAAGCTCTTTTATTTTTCTTTAACTTTGAGGAGGGGGCACTTAATCATGGACAAACAGCACTAAGAGGATTAGCTCTTTGTGGAATTCTGGCTCTTGATTAGATAATGATATGGGATAGTGAAGAAGTTTCTCCTCAATTTACTATCAGACCCTTGAGACTGAAGCCGTTTCAGTCATGAACTCCAAATAATGTCAAAACAACTGGGTGTGGACATTTTCCAGAGTTCCTGGGTGTGGACAGTTCCAGCTGCCATTCACGTCACAGATTGTGTGGGTTCAGAAATGACCAGCTCTATGTGTTGTGGGATTTTACCTTCAGTCGCCATCTTGGCCAGCAGCTGGTCTGCTAGCTCTTGTGGGAAGTGTACAGCCTCTCTGAAGCACAGAGAACCATCGGGGCGCTTGGCACAGAAACACTCGAAGTTTTGGCTCACATAGGTCAGACATAGGTCTGTCAGTGCCGCAGGGGATGCCTCTTCCTGAAAAACATTTAATAACACAAGGCCATTTATTTTAACAGTTAATACTTAGTCTGGATATGTATAAATACTTAAATTATTCCTATTCAACATGGAGCAAGCAAATTTCACTTCTTTAACAGAGGTAAGTCAACACTGAAATAAGACATTTTGAATTACAGAATTTTGTATTTTGACTTATCAAAAATAAATGTCTGAATTACAGATATCTCTGTCAAAGTTAGCAGTCACATACAATATCTCACTGTTATATTGATTAATCAAAACTGAAGTCAAAATGATGTTGATATCTGTAGGTCATCAGCTAGACAAATCTGAAATACAATTATCTGCATCATTTCAATCTGTAAACATTATTATTCAGTTTTAATTAGGGATGTATAATATTGGACATTTTGCTGGTATCCGATATGCCAATAAATTGATACTGATATATAGCCTATACGTTTTCCCTGAGTCTCTTCAGTAGTGCTATTAAATAATATTTTGCCTACTCATGTCAGCAGATATACATTTTCTCCACTGAGCAAAATAAATAAACATATAAAAAAACAATAGTTGTAGAGGGCGCCAGCATAGAAATCAAGGAGGTAGCAGCCTATTTAGCCTACTGTTGTATTCAGATCTTGATGTTTGCCGATGTCCGATTATACATTTTAAACTAAATACCTGCCGATATTATCGTGCATCCCCAGTTTGAATGATTTATTTGTTGTATGGAGCAATTTAAGAAGATTAAATAAGCTGAAAAATCAGAAAGCTTGTTTTAATTTATGAAAAAAAAAACGATTTATCGATTACCAAAGTAGTTGACGATTAATTAATAATTGATTAATAAACGATTAATCAAATAATCGTTGCAGCCCTATCTGTAATGTTAATTCCGGATCGTCAAATATAACATTTAAACAATATTCTACGAGGATTCTCATTCTCATAAATACGTCACAGAAAACAAGTGAAGGCTAAATCTGAAACTTACCGTGTTGAAGAAACTACAGGCCATGGTCGTAGCTTTGTAACAGAAAAAAAAAACTCACTTATTTTAGCTTATGTACCAGAGACTGGTGTCTTTTTCCACCACTCGCTGTCCGTAGTGCGGTTGCGTGTTTTATCTGCTTTAGTGGTCTACGGTGTCTAATGTTTATCTGTCACCGAGCAGCAGCAGCGGCGGCGGCGGCGTTAGCGGCGACAGCAGCTAGCTAACTCACTTGTTGTCGCCTCCGTTGCGGAAAAACGCTCTGGGTGCAAACATATCGACGAAAGTCTGTTGTAGCGGAATTCATGTTCTAAAGGTATCAACTAAAGTATCACTGCAGCGAGTATAGGTTTAACAAAAAAAGCCGAAGGAGTAGAGTTTTTCACAGTGGGAAGTCGCTGGGGTTATTTTTGCCTTGACAGACCGTAAATAAAGGTCGCAACATCGGAAGTAAACCCCAAAGAGGGCGGGACGACGGAAACCTGTCAGCAGCAACAGGAACAGGAACATGAACATGCTTTTCTTTTTTGACTGGAAACGTTTTAAATGAGACACTTTGGTGAGCTCGGAGCTTTTATAGCAACTTTACGATAGACCGTGACTACCCTTGCTGATATTTGTATTCGAAGGAAACGCTGTAGCGACGTCGCTGATTCATTCGTCCACCAAGGTCACAGGTCTCAGTGGATGTGGTGAAAGCTTTTAGCCAAGTGCTACACATGTGATTATCTGACCGACAACATGGCTGGACTTATAGACTTTAAAGACGAGAAGGAAGTCAAGCAGTTTCTGGACAATCTGGGAATAGAGTACAGCTTCCAGTGCCACAGTGAGAAGGATCCTGAAGGTAACACACACACACACACACACACACACAGACGTTTGTATAGCATTCATAGTGAGGGCATTCATTTATGAGGGGCATTTTATGCCAGCACACTATACTAAAACGCTTTAACCTCGTCGCCTACGCCTGCATAAAGACTGAAAAACACGCGTGCGTACAGACACGCGTATCGCGAGTACACCAAATAATGAAGGGTGACGGGTGATAAGTGTCATGCCGATTATTAACCTGCAGTACGTGTATTTTTTATCATCCTATACTCTATTCGCGCAGCATGTAATCATCACGTTAAACATAACCAACAGCGCAATATGACCAGGTATAGCCTACAACCAGCGTGCAATTTGTAAAGTTTACGTGAGAGGACACAGGTCCCGGAACGCACACAGAAAACGGTGCTGAACAACAACACATGCCCACTTACATATGTGAATTCTAACAAGTGAGAAACTGTGTTTATTGACCAACAGAAATGGAATCCACTCTTGAAATTACAGATAAAAGCCCTTTTTCTTGTTCATTTAACTCAATAGAGTTATTTCTTTAAACTTAAAACTCTTTAATCAATTAATGCATTAACATATGTATATCAAATCATTTCTCTCTTGCTGCTTCTGTTGGGGCTCACGCTCCACGACGTGTCGGGCTTTTGTGCTCATGTGGACAGAACGCAGTTCAGTTGCGAGGCGCACGATGAAGTTTCTTCGTGTCATCAACGCATGTTTTTTTTCTTTTTATAAAGAACTGAGGCATTTATTGCAGCCAGTTCGAGGATATTACAAAACACTGCCACTGGTCATCTGCATGTGTTTTGTCACTTTTCAGCACCTGTGTGGTGAACAGCGGCATTTGCGTCTTTATGCACACGGGGGAAGCTCTCTTCTGATGTTATTGACTGTGACAACCAGGCACATATGTTTAATGTTTTAATGACAGAGAATGCAACATTAGTATTTGTAAATAAAGTAGATAATTATTTGTACATTGAGACGAGCGTGCGCACGGGCGTCCGCTGCGTTCGCGCGTGGCACGGCACAAATGACCCCTCGCTGTTTGATTTCCACAAACACTACACAGTGTGTGTCTGTACGCTTAACAGTCACGCGTGGTCTTCATGTCACGTATTTGAGGCGTGAATGGAATTTACACGCGCACGTTAGACGTTTGATGTCATCGCATAGATGCTGTACACGCGTTTTTAGTATAGTGTGCTGGCAGAAAATGCCCCTGATATTCATTGACATAATGCATTACCTAGTCCCTTACCCTGACCTTAACCATCACAACTGTGTCTAACCCTAACCTGTACCCTACACTAACCTAAACCTAATTCTAACCCTGACTGTAAAACCAGGTCTTAACCCTGAAAAAGACATTTTTAGGGGTGTCATAATGTGAGGGCCAGCCAAATTGTCCTCACTTTCTATTCATTTTTTGGTCCTCACAAAACACACACAAACATACACATCCCAGTTCCACATTGGAACTTTTCTTTAAATCTTTTTTCTTTTCTAGGTTGCCAGAGACTTGCAGATTATTTGGAAGGAGTGAAGAGAAACTATGAAGCTACAGCTCAGGTGCTCAAACGTAACTGTGAAACACATGGATATGGAGAGAGCTGCTACAAACTTGGGGCTTATCACATCACAGGCAAAGGTAAACACAGCAGTTTGGCCTGCTGTATGTTTTCACCCTCTGGTGTTTGGGGCAGTAATCTCAGAAATGTACTTCATAGGTTATTGCATGTCATAAAACAAACTAAAAAATATGACCGGTTATGATAAGAGAGAAATTAAAAGTACGTGTACATGCTGGACTCTGAACTCACATTTGTGATTTGGCTGATTCAGCTGTCACTCACACTCACATGTGCTGTACTTTATCAGCCATTATCCTCTAAATGGGAACATAGTTTACAAAATGTGCTACAGAAGAAGACCTTTTAATTAAGATCATTAGCTGATCAAGAAATGTCTACTGATGTTATAAATCAAGTAAGAAGACATAGCTCATTTGAAACCCCCTGCATACAAATAATGCTTTTCCACAGTTATCCTGCTGTAAACTCCCTTCTGCCAAAGTTACCCTCATTCATTTGAGCAGCGCCACTGCATCGATTATCGTATTGCATTAGGAAGGATGACGATATATCACCAAAGATATATGTTTAATTCAACCCTTCTTCACATATACAATAACAATTAAAGACCAGTAATAACACTACAAGAGCAGCAATGACCACATTAAAAGCAGCAACAACAGCACTAGGTTTAACCATTGAGAAATGTTCATCTAAAGGGATGTGTTGTTATTTTAAAGAAATGTAAACTCAGTGGGAGAGTATTCAGAGTTCATGAAGGTCTTGATGCTGTCGTGCACAGATGGACGGATTTACGTGAGAGATTAATCACACGTCTTTAAGTAGCCAAGCTAAATATAGTCCTGTAGACACCGTCTACATTACCAAGAAAAGGTTTTGCATGAAATTTGGAAATATTTGCTGTTTGATATTAAAAACTGTGCTCACATGTGTGAATTTAAGATGTTTAAATTCTGGTAAATGTAAGTATTATACTTGCATACAATCTTGACTGCAGAGCATCTTCTGTATTATACTCTTTGTAAATCTCCTAAATCTTTCCACTAGGTGGAGTGAGCAAGTGTCTGAAAACAGCCTACTCATACTTTATGCGCTCCTGCCAGGCTGGAGGAAAGAAGTCTATGGATGCCTGTCATAACGTTGGCCTGTTAGCCCATGATGGACAAGCTATGGAAGGAGGTCCTGACATCACGGCAGCGCGGCAGTATTATGAGAAAGCCTGTGCCGGTGGCTTCGCTCCTTCATGCTTTAACCTCAGTACTATGTTCATTGCGGGCAATTCCAAAGATATGACACAAGCTTTGAAGTACGCCAACAGAGCTTGTGAGCTGGGACACGTGTGGGGTTGTGCCAATGCAAGTCGCATGTACAAACTGGGCGATGGTACAGAGAAGGATGAGAAGAAAGCGGAGGAGCTGAAAAATCGAGCAAAGGAGCTGCATGGTTTAGAAAAAGAACGGCAGCTGAAATTTGGGGAATGAATTTGACACTTCATTTTGTCATTGTTTTGGTATTCAGTCAAAGTTAAAAGTTGTTTGTTATCTGGAGCCGAATGTTTTACCTCACTCCATTAAGGAAGCCATGTTAATTTAACAATTTTACTTGTTGAGTTCAATCATATCTATGAAAGAAATAAACTGATTTTAATTCAGATTTTTAGCAGTTTGTCATTAATTACAGTATTGTGAATGTCAGTCAGTCATCATCTACCGCTTTATCCTCCACCAGAGGGTCGCGGGGGGTGCTGTGCCAATCTCAGCTACATCGGGCGATAGACGGGGTACACCCTGGACAGTTCGCCAGTCCATCGCAGGGCCACACACAGATAGAGACAAACAACCATTCACTCTCACACTGAATGTGAATGTATTTTTTTTTTTGGAAGGACCTAAAAATCAACCAAAAAAAGATGAATTCTAGATCTGGTCTCACAGGATATTTTTGAATGGACTGAATCACACAAATTACAATTTCATGCTGTATATTTTGATATTTTATGATTATGATATAATTTTACTATAATTAGTTATTCTGTCTGTCTGTTGTCTTAGCCAGATTTTTGGTTAAAGGTCCAATGTGAACGGATAAGGGAAAATTAAGTGTTGACACTGCAAATTGTAATAAATGGCCCAGGATGGTGACCTCAAAGCAAGACCTTTGCCTTTGCTACATATGAATGGCTTATTCTGAGGCTATGGAAACCAAATGATTTCTAATTGGAAGCGAATACACACTAAAATTTACTTATAACATTCTGCAAATATAGCATACTGATTCTTTAAATGAATCCCAGCCATCTTTTCTGGGTTTTTTTTGCAAAAAAATGTTTGTAATTTCACTGTGGGGTTTATTTGCATAGTTTGACTGGTTAGTAAAAGTGAGATTTTGCACTTTGAGCTGGTGTTGCATTTTTGTGTTTTGGCCACAAGAGGGAGCCACAATCACAGGCATGAAGTTTGCGCTCGTTTCAAACCTCTCACACCGCGCTTTCTCCCTGAAGACACCACAACAAACAGTGTGTGTCCAAGTCCAGATTTGACCAAATATTGGATTACAAACCTGAATATCTCGCAGATACAAATGAGACAATATTTAAAGATTTAACCTGACCACCTGGGGTGCTCGGGGTGATGGGCGGACTGCCCCGCCCGCTCCCCCATAGCTCCGCCCAGCAGACGTGAATCTCCTCAGCCCTCATTCAAAACAGAGGACAGCTGTTGCGAGCCGCGTCGTCGTGTTCCGAGCGTTAGCCTAAAAACTGATAGCTGCACGCTGTCTTCTCATGTACCCGCTGGAATGTCAGCAGGAGGATAAAGACAAGAAAACGGCGCACTTCGGTGAGTTTACGAACAGCGGGAGGCAAAGTTTGTTTTCATTTTGCGGCTTTCCAGCCGTCGACGTAGCTAGCTAAGCCCCGTGGATGGTTTGGGTGTGTTTGTTTTTAATTGCAGGGTGCTCCCATTATCTAAGTAAAATCGGCATCCATCAAGAGGCGGGACGGGGGTTATTTTCCGGGTGGATTGTAGCTTAAACTGTCAATTTCTGGGTGCAGTAATGCATATTAGACCCTTTTTTGGACGTTCTTCTGCTCCCACGTGAAGACACAGTTGCTCCACAACCACGCATAGGAAGAGGCGGCGCGGGGGAGTTTGATTATCATGCTGGTAATAAATCATGCGCTCCCCCTTTCTAAGCTAACGATTCATGCTAGCGTTAGATAGAGTTACACATGCTAATATTAGAAAGCATTGTGAACAGAGCGTGGACAGGCGGTTATTTATCACGCGTGATTCCCCGGATGCAGTATTTTTACTTTGTTTACTCAAGTCTCCTCACAGTTGGCTTGTGTTCAGGGAAGCTGGGGGACTTTTTGGTCGACCTATTTATCCGCTTGTTAGCCCAGTAAAGCTGATTTAGCAGCCATGCCCACTGCAGCCTCTCTGTGCTGTGCTGTGGATAGCTCATTGGCGGCGAACCCCCTGCACAGTTGCCCTCCGGGGAGTGTTTTGGGTGTGGCGTGGGTTCACCCACGAACAGTTGTGTGTACAGTTATAGCCTGTCTTGTCTCCGCCATAGCACATATTGGTCGCAGAAAAAGGTGCAGTGGTGACTGTGTTTTTCACCCTTGTGGCTCTGAAATGATTGAAATTTAAAAAATAATAAGGTTTTAGATCATGAGGAAGAGAGGGTCCAGACTTAAAGACTTAAATATATCACTAACAATGCTCAGTAAGCTACTCAAATGGACATAATGTACTGTTTAAATATTTGTTTATGAAGAATGACAATTAAGGAACAATTTTCTTCTTCCTTTTGCCCCTTGAGGGCGATAACAGTTATTGTTATGATCAATCGATTAATTCTCTCTCGATAAATCATTTTATTTGGTTCATTAATTGTCATTAAGAGTGAAATGTTTTTAAAGCATTTTGGATTTGCAATTAAAAAATAATGGATACAGGAAATTAAAAATAGGTAGAGTACACTGGAAACAGGATTAGCTAGTTAAAGAGGATGTTTGGAAATTACATGACTGAAATTTCCCTCCCAATTATACAGTCCGTTGTACTGGAAAAACTGCGATACAGCAGGTGAGAGGAATTATGTGGAGACCGAAACCACAACATTCCTTCACTTACTTGTACGAGAAGATAATATGACTATAACAAGAGCAGTCAGAGTGCAGACCTCCGCCAAGGCTTAAACACTTCATCACCTGCATTATGCATACCAGCACCTGAATTTTTTACATTTGATCCACTGGATCTGTATATAACTGAATCTGCTTACAGTTATTATCATCTTACATGACAAAATTCATCCTGATGAGTTAAGATATTGCTGGGATAACGGAACTTTTCATCTAAACTTATAGGAGATGGCGATTTCTTGATTTTTTTTTAATTCAGTCGGCCAATTTTTACTCATCACGGCAACAAAATGCCACCACAGAGCAACAGCTGTTGTTGGTCTTTATTTCCGTTAAGTTGCACCTTTTAACATTCCCACTGTTTATTCCAATGTGTTCCCATTATCTGCGTTACAACAGTTGACGGAAACACACAGGGATGCACATTTTCCTTAACAAGATAACGGAGCCCTAGCTATTGTTGTCCAAACTTCAACATGATGATGTTGTTCTCGTGGCCTGTTTAGTTTACTGTAGCAAAGTACGTTTAAGAACCTTAACTCACATCATCTCATTTTATTTATAAATATCAACACTTTTATTAAGTGTAAATGTATTGTTTATCATAATAGTTAGGAGTGGACAATTAGTTGCTGCAACCCTGAACTCTAATTAAGACTGAGCGTATAGAAATAGCATATTATTCTGCATTCTTTAAGTTTCACCACAGCTGAAATCTGGGTTTTGTATTTGTTTGACAAATGATTCTGTAAATGGAATGATAGGAGTGGCCATTGTTTAATGTAAATTGATGAATCCAAAATTAGCTCCAGATATGCACTGATTGATAATATACCTGTATGTACCAATGTACAAATTCCATAATCTACATTTCCCTGAATTTTTCATCTAAATTGGCCCCTCTTTTTAAGCTGCGTTGCTCACGTACTCCTTGGTGGAAATGGTAATCACAATGTGTTTCATCACTTTTTACTAGTAGTCTGGCTTTTTTTCCCTCCTCTTCTTCTTCGTCTCCTTCCACTCAGTCCTCTGTCTGACTCACTCTTTGTTAATGTCCCGTTTGACATTGCTGTTGCTAGTCCATTTTAAAGGGCTCAGAGGAATGTTCCATATCAATATCTAGTATGGCTGTGTGGAGCTGCTGTTCTCAACACTTAACATTTGACCCAGAGGTCACTGGTTCAGACTCATGACTTGCATGCCTTTACAGTGCTGCTGTGGAATTGTGTCATGCAGAAAAGGGCCATTACAATCTCATTTGATTCAGCAGCCTCTTTTTTATATAATGGTAAAAAAGAGATGTAGAATGCATGTATTCATTACTTAGTGTTCACAATTGCAATCATACTAGTTCTGAAAGCTTTATTTGATTGAGTGGTGAGATGACGCGGATGAAACTTCATTCTTTCCAAATGTTGAAGATTGCCAGACCTCCATATGTCAAAGAAGGAATCTTTTTGGAATTCTTCCTGGTTTTTACCTCATGATATGGGCTGATGTAAGAAGAATGGTGTGTTAGTTAGTGATACATTATGAGTGAAAGCTTATTATGTGTACATCTGAATCATTTGTCCAAGTCTTTTTAGTAAAGTGGTTGGTTCTTTATTCTATTCAGCATGCAGGTTTGCAGCGTGGGACTTATGCAACACACGTTTCATTTGTACTGTGTCTATTGAAAAAATCCTGCATTGCATTTTCACTTCATATTTGTTGGGGTTTTTTGGTCTTTAATTCACTTCCTTGTTGTAAACAAAACAAATCAACAGGTGCAAACTGCAACTGTTGCTTCCCAACCGTACAGAATAGTAAACAAGAGCACACTTGGTTTAAGAACTGTGTCTTAATTTGTGTATAACAGTCATCTGCATGTAAATGTTGATAAAAAATATCTTAATAGATGCACAGCAACTTCTTTGCCCCCCCATCTCTTGTGTAATTTATTAAAGAACTAGTGAGACACTGTCTCCTGGTAACTCTACGTACCACCTACATCTTCCGGGCCAGGCTAATCCCAGCAATACCTTGTGTACGTGGGCCATCTGTTCATCACTGTTGTGTAGCTGCTCTGTCCAAGGCCTGTAAATGTGATTAGTTAGAGATTACATCTGTGTGTGTGTGTGTGTGAAATGAAACTCCCCCTCTCAGTATCAGCGCTGTGTGTTTGTAAGAGAAAGGGATAAATCACTAAATGGGCTTGTGTCATCGGGTTCAGCTCGTGGTGTTTCTCAACTTATTTCCTTGCTCTACATTACATCATGTTCACTCAAGCATTTGTTTGAGTTTCCTAGAAGCAGTCGCCTTGATGTTTGCTTCTCTGTCGCGTACATACTCTTGAGGCGATTTGTGCTGCATTAAGCTTTTTCTTTTCTGTGAACTCCTATCAGAGCTGCAGCTCAGTTGCCAAGGTAACTTTGTCTGGCACATCCAAGCAGCACAGATGGACCTGCGAAGACACATGTTGTCAGTCACAGTCTGCCTCTGATACCTACCCTCCCTTGGCTACAAGTACAAATGCAAACTTGGTCACCTTTTGTAATTTTTAATTTTGACATCCTGAGCACGTTTCTGTCTGCACCTCAAGTTAAATTAACCCTGATAATAATATTTCATGTGTGATTGATAAAGACTTTTTATACATGGGGTGCTTCTAATGTTTCTGGCAGTTAGTTGAAGTGGGTGTTGTAGATGCGAGCATGAGCAGCACCTGATTAGCAGACTGTGTGCGTGACTATGTGTGAGAACGAGATAAAAGAAGAGGATAATGTACTGTCCTGGTGTCCAACTTCAGAAATCTGAGTGGTAGGCACTGTTTCACTGCTTAGGTATGAGCAGTTCTTCTTCATTGTCCACAGAACAACATTTCAGGAAGTACAGAAAACCCCTCTGAAAAAGTCTCTTCTTCTTGCCCCGAGCGTGATGATCATGAGGTTCCTGCTGTGTTGTAATCACAGTGATTCTGTAGGGGAAGTAGAAGCCACCGAAAGCAGTCGGACACAACCTGTGTTGAAATGGGACATTATAGAGTCACTTGTGACTGACTGCTGAGACACAAACACAGATAAACCCATGTCACAATGGCCTCAATGTTACCAGAAGATCTGAAGATTAACTCATAACTTATTAAATCAGATATAATCTTTATGGCTATTTCCTTAATGTTGTAATTTCTTGTAAAACTTTCTTAATTTTCATATCTTTCTGTGTTTTAAGAAGATGCAAATGATTACAAAAAAATCTGATAGATTAATAAGAATGTTTGACTTATGTACTCATCAGGAAAAAATTTAGAGAATTCAGACAAATATTTGTTACAGCCACATTTTCACCCCTTGCAAACACACAGTATGCTGCATTCACAGTGCACACTACCCCACTTCCTGCCCCCTCCTCCTTTTTTCTGCTAGTTGTGAGGGGTCTCTTGTAAATATGTCAGTCTGATGACATGAGAGTGCTGGTGCCAAAACTATGTACCAAAGTTCTGGTTTATGACGGTTTCTGATTACTCCAACAGCATTTAGGTTTGATATCAAGTCATGGTTTTATGGAGCTGCGCTGAACCGTAACTGATCTGGTTTTTAAATATCCCTATAGTGGCAACATATTTAACACCGAATATGTGTTGTGTCTCCAATTACTCTAATTATATTGACATATAGTAGAGGCTGACAGGTATTGGTTTTTCTGTGGACAATACCAATGCCAATTTTTCAAGATTAGGGCAGCAGGTGCTTGATGATTGATGCCATTTAATCATCAGCCCTAATACATAGTTAGCCAATTTTTCTTTTTTCTCCAAACTGTTCACTGTTCACTGATAACAAATAATACAAACAAATGCTTAACTCCAATAATGAGTTATTTAAGAACACTGATGGCAGGCCTCTCCAATCGATGTTTTATGTCATCACTGCACTGCACTTATTTACAGTATTTTCATTAAAAAAAATAATGTATAAACTAAAAGTACATGAATCGGGTAATCATGAAAAAAATGAGTTTTAGTGACTTTACATCAAGTTCCTAAAAACAAATATTTAATTAATTAATACTAATTAATTACTTTTATTTATTACTAAAAATGGCAAAGATCACCCTGGTCTACCTCCAAGATATACTGAGACTTTGATATATTGACGTTGAATAAAATGATATTGCGATATATGTATATTGTTATTGAATTATTGCCCACTTTTAGTTGTGATAGTACTTGCTTACATGCTTTTAGTTGTAGGACATCTTTTACTGAGTGTTGAGGAATAAATTAAGCTTGAGGCAGACACTTCAGTATATGTGTATATTAATCTAGTTGCTGGTATTGTTCTAATATCAGTCTAGTTTATGTTTATGTCTTTCCTCATCTGTGAAATATTGCCTCGCTGTATTCTTGCCATCTCTCATCAGTTGTAGTTAGGTAGGTGCATGACATGAATAGAGCAGTGATTACAAATGCAGAGTGCCTGTCAAATCACAGTAAAACCTATCAGATCCATCCTCTTGTGCATCTGTTGTTTGAGAGTCTCTCTCTTCTTCAGTTATCCCCTGACTCTAAATAGTCACCGTCATAGTAAATACATGGCTTTGTATTGGGCAGGTTGTTTTCTGACCATTTGTTATGCTGACAGAGTTGCACTGTCTTATGTTTTTCATCCAAGGTTATCTCTGTTTCTGTTCTACGTGCTACATTTTAAGATTTTGCCAAACTGAACAGGCAGCCTTTGTTTTAGCTCGTGTGCAACAAATTGCTGTTCGCTTCACAACCTCGCTGAGATTGTGTAAAACAACGGATGCTGACAAAGTAGATGGTATTATAATTTCTCTACGTTTCTTTGTAACCGATGTGTTGTAACGTTGAATAAGATGTTGCCACTCGGTTCATTGTTTCCACAGCAGCCTCTTTGCCCTGCTGTCAGGTCAGTTGCAGTGTGTAACATTAGGAGCTGAGGCAGAGGAGAGAACAGAGGAGCTAGCATGATTTGAACGATTGATAAAACAACTCGGGGCCAGTTTATGTTCCCTTATTAGTCTGAAAAGTGCAAAACAAACCCCCAAAACCTCAGGTTGATTGCCCTTTTCAAATGAATTGCCTGGGCAGGTTGTAGGTGTTTGGGATTATGAGGTTGGGGGTCAAATGTGAGATCAAGAACATGTTTGTAGCAGTAGTTATCTCAGATTGAGGTAGCAGTAGTCCGTATACGTCATTAGGGAAACGACTCAGCGGTGGCGCATATAAACTGCAGTATTTTTTATCTCTTCAGTCGGTCATCGCTCTAGATGACCATGTTGTAGCTCTATTGGTATTTGTATTCATTGTAAAATGTGTATGGAATGGAAGAATGTTCAAGTCGTCATCATGACCGCGTCTCTTCTCGTCTTCTGATTTGGTGGAGCCGATCAGTCAATCATGGAGATCTCTCTGCAACGCTGATATAACATGCTGAAACATCTGTAAAGCAGGCTCACAGCATCACACACTCGTCCCCCATGTACTGTCCGACGGCCGACCACCGGGGCAGACTGCCCTCAAGCTTTAGTTTGGGAATAGCAAGTTGTGGTTTGTCCTTGTCGATAAAAATAGTACTAGGCAATGTGTTTGGTTTAATGCTGGGCTGTTGTGGACAGCATTTTTATCAGTTTTATAACTGGGACATATATGTGCAAACACCCACATTTATCATTGTCTGAGTTGTCAGTTTTATGATACTTGCTGTTACTACACTTGACTTATGTATTTGCTCAGATGTTAAATTGGTATCGTTTTAATATTAATACAAAGTGGGGACTGTAGCCCCCCCCCCACTGGCCCATCTGAATGTAAACAGGTTCATGCCGCTCCCTTCCACTTCCCTTGCATATTGTCTCCTGATCCACCAGTCTGTGTCAGCCTCTGTGGTCTCACAACACAGCCTCATTTATCCGTCTAAACTTCTGAGTGTTTTGGCTTGGGAACTGAACTGAGAGCGGTCTTGGTTATGTCATGGAAACTTGTGAACTTGGTCCTGAACCCTGCCAAAGACAATAGATCAGACACTGACAAACACGATTCCACCTCTCTTCCCTCTTTTGCTCGCTGCAACTTTTGCTTCCTACATATCCTTTTGTTTTATTTCATCCGCGTCATACTTGAGTGTCTGGTACACAGTTTTTTTTGACCGCATGAACAACACCTGTTCCATTCCGTACGAATGAAAGGACGATGATTCACTTCTGGTGTGTTTGTCTCTGTCACCTCAAAGACTCCATTTAATTTTCGGTGTGACTGAGACAACCTGTTTCCTGTCGCTTTTGTCAGGTTTCTGCACTAGTTTGGTCTTGACATGCAGACAGAGACTTGCAATTACATGCCTGCACTTCCACACTTTACATCACCAACTGTCAAACTGGGTATTTGTTCGCCTCATTCACACCAATGTCACCTGACCTCCATTTTTCCATTGAAATCCTGTATAGGTGAATGCAACATGTACTTTCTCTAAAAGCAAAAGCTGCGACTGTTATTAGCACATCAGGCAAGTTCATTCAGTGTTCATGATACAGGAAAAAAACGTCTAGTGCCTCAAAAGACTTGATGGACAGTCCTTTGTTTGATTGTGCTTTGCATGTGAGAGGGTAACCTGGATGTCCTTTTGTCTCACACTTAGTTTCTGATAGAACTCTGGAGGGTTGGAGGGATTTGGGAAGAGAAGAGGGAGGATGACATTGCCGCTCGAAACAATGTCTTTCCTATTTTTAGTCAATAGAGAAATGTTTAGTAGCTCATGCGTCCTGTCTGTACTTGTCCTCTGAAAGGAGAACAGAGGTTTGAACCAGTCGTGTTTGTGTAACTCTGACACATATTGTGTGTGTGTGCACCCAGAGGCTGTAGCCCATGGTCGTACTGCTCTGTGGGAGAGGAGAGTCAGAAAAAAGGGTGTGAGGGGCTCATTCAGGGGGACGAGGGGGAGGGGAGCAGTGCAGGCCTTGAAGAGATACAGCTGTTTCACCAGTCTCAGCTGTTGCTCCTCTTCCATCAGATGCAGTCTCGGTTTCCTCTTTCCCCACTCTCCGTCTCCCCCCCCCCCTCTCTCTCGTGTGTGTATGTCAAACTAGAAGACGGAGAAGCACACAGTGTAACATTGTTCTGCTTTGCAAGAGAAAGATGAAAGAATCAATCTTTCATAGCTGCTATCAGATGGGAATAGTAAGTACTCGCCATATTAGTAAGGGAGGCAGCCATGACCCGAAAAGGAAAAAATCTGCCTGCTTGTTTCCCTGCAGTGAAGTCACATCAACTCGCATTTGATTTCTTAAAGAATTCGATAACTTTCTCTGCTCTCTCTCTCGTTAATTTCTCTTTCATCATCTTCTTCCCTCTGATTGGGTGGGTGTCGTGTTTTATTCTTGCACGCGACCTTTGTCCTAGTGAACTCTCAGTGCAAACAGCTTTTGTGCATGTGTTGTCCACAGCCCTCTTTGACTAGCTTTAGGTGTCGGTATCCATTTGGCCTTTCTGGACTGAAGTTTTGTGTGATCATCTTCATCTTGTCTCTTTTCGTCTCAATAGTTTCCCCCTTGTGTAATTGGCCAGTTTATCACTCCCTGGTGACAAGGCAATGCCTTGTTAGGAGAGGTCATGCATGCAGTACTCTGTAGCTCATTTTATACAAAGATCCTGCTATATTTATTACATTAATAAAATTCCTTATAGTGCTGCCCGGTAGTGTGATTTTATGGTCCATTTGGTATGGAATCAGTGGTATATGTAAAGCCGTGTTTCCATCATGGTACAGTTTGGTACAGTACGATACAGTTTGGACCGGTAAAGCCGTATACAGTCGAGCAGGTTCAATGGGAGTTCTAGATCAAAACTAAAAAAGGTTAAACTTATCACTGGAGTGAAGTTAACTCTGTAACACCCCCTCTTTTTTAAAAGGGACATCATACACAGGATACAAGACTTAACAATGGTTTGTCTGAGTGTTTCAGAGTCTGCTTCAGAATTGGCCGGTGCTTTGCTCTTTTGGGTCAAGTATCCGAGCAGAGCACGGCAACTTAAAAGAGAAAAGCTGTCGTAGGAAGATGAGGTCATTGTTTTAGTGTTCAGTGAAGGAAAAGGATGATTTGAGAGACTTAACTTTTTTTTTTAAAGAAAACAGATCAATAGAACGACAATACGTGAGCCGTTCTTGGATTTTCACTGAAGCCGCTTTACAATTTCATCTAATCTCATTTAAACGGTCTCTTTTATAGCATTGTATCTGTATTTGTTTTGTATATTGTGTGAAGTATTACATCCGTGATTAGTGCAAAGATAAATAATCAAATAGTATACTAGAGATATAACTCCTGTGACCATGGCTACATGTCTGTGCTGGCCCACAGGTAGCAATGTGGTTGATGTCAAACAGAAACAATAGGTTTGCCAGAGTTAAAGAAGGGGCTTAAAAGCACTGAGGATGATTTGTGAGTATGTTTGCTGTCAAATAATTGTATGGTTTGTCAGGATGCAGCATGTTCCTTCCCTTTTGTGTCTCAGTTAAAACTGCCCTGAGGGGCCACCTTGGGCCCTTTTATCTGTCTTTGTGGTACAATCAATGTGAATGAACAAATGATGTGTGCACACACACACACACACACACCCACCCAGCATATTTTGTATACAAACAGAATGGACGAGAAAGTTCCTTTTTGATTAGATGTGTATTTTGGGAATCACATTTCAAATTCTCATTAAATCTTACAGACCTGGAATGGGAAGTTTATATATATTTTTCTAAATATGTTCTAGAAAATGCTTTGAAGTGGCTGCAACTCATGAAAAGACAAAATCTTTCATGTAAATTTGTTGAAGAACTTGAAGCCTCTGACTGAAAATCTTATGATGTATACAAATATAAATCTGTCCTCACATGCCGCTTTCCTGGGAGGAAATATCCTCTACTAATCTGCTATGACCAAACCTTCATCATGTGTTCGAGTCAGGCAACAAGGCAAATGGGACAGTGTTTTTGTCACACTGCACCACAAAATATCAGCATAAGTTCCACTGGAGTGTGACAGGAATGTGAGGTATCAAGTGACAAAATAAGTCATTTATTTTTTAGACATGTTAGGCAACGTAAATCAGGCTTTAGTGCTACATAACTGGGTGTTTGTGACTCAATAGATCAGTATGAATGAGCCTTTTCACAATATTGTCAAAACACATACACTCACTGACCACTTTAATAGGCACACATTACAGGACACCTGATAAAGTGCCAGGTGTTTGTAGTGCATTCAGTGATGGTTTTCTCCTGCATGCCGTGGCTGCAACATGTGTAATTGAGTTACTATTGCCTTTCTGTCATTTCAAACCACTCTGGCCGTTCTCCTCTGACCTATGGCATCAACAAGACATTTTCGCCCAGATAACTGCGGCTCACTGGATAGTTTCTCTTTCCCAGTCATCAGTAGAGATGGTTGTGTGTGGAAATTTCACTAGATCAGCATTTTCTTAAATACTAAGTTCAAAGTCACCTTTCTTCACCCTTTTGGTGCTTGGTTTGAACTACAGCAGGCCATCTTGACCGTGTTTATGTCACGATCCAAGATCAGTTTGGAACACCAATAAAATTCCAACAAGATGTGATTACACGGTGGAACAGCAACTAAAATGTTGGACAGTGCAGAATAGATTATGAACTCACCGCGACATTCACTTGGATCCCCCTGCACTTCGTTGCAAATATACATAATTGCCTTGACTTTATTGAGGTAAGTACACACAGTCCTAGCCATAACAACAAAATTAGATTTAAAAAAACAATGTTACAGAATTGGCATAATTTCATTTGGGTTTCTGGTTTCGGTTTTCGGCCAAGTGTTTCCTGATTTTCGGTGCATTCCTAGTTTACATGCCTAAATGCATATACCGTATTTTCCGCACTATAAGGCGCACCTAAAAACCTCAAATTTTCTCAAAAGCCGACAGTGCGCCGTATAATCCGGTGCGCCTTATATATGGACCAATACGGTAAGCAGCCGCTGACTTCACGTTCACCAAGACAGGGAGACAGCGCCGGACGACATACGCCACTATCTGCCAGTGGATCGTAAATGCCTGGGCTGATATATCAGTCTCAACTGTGGTCCGAGCTTTCAGGAAGGCAGGAATTGTCACTGAACTGCTAGACAACAGCAGCGACACTGACTCGATTAGTGACGACGCCGACGAGACGGAGCCGGGCATGTTGGATCCCGTATTCGCCCAACTGTTTAATTCGGACACTGAAGAAGAAGAATTCGAGGGATTCGCGGATGAGGAATAACTTGAGCTTTACATGTTTATTTTGTGTGTTGTGTTGTGTGACATTAACGTTTGAGCAACGTTGAGTTATTTATATATTGTTATTGCTTTGCACTATTTCGAGTGTTACTATATTGTGATAGCACTAACGTTTGATTTACCGTAACAGTATCAGACTGTTTTTTACGTGTTTATTGAATCCAGGAAAAGTTCCCCTCCACTATGTGATATAAATGTTGCACTACATGTTATACCCTGCTGTTGTTAAAAGATAAACGAAATACCACATCACATAAAACAGCTGTTTATTCATGTTGGGAGTAAACGGAGTTGTCAGAACGCTGGTCTGTAATCTATAAATAAAGTTTGACTGACCTATCTGACTGTTTTGTTGACATTCCCTTTAGCGCAGCTCCATCTAATGAATGCATAACGTAACCCCAGCCTCTACTGTAGCGTCTATTCTATGCGCCTTATAATGCAGTGCGCCTTATATATGGACAAAGTTTTAAAATAGGCCATTCATTGAAGGTGCGCCTTATAATCCGGTGCGCCTTATAGTGCGGAAAATACGGTAGTTGCATTGACTTGCAGTTGAATGGCTGTACCTAATATAGTGACTTGTGAGTGTAGACTATCCTGGTTTTCCTATGTATCTGGTGCTAAGAGTCACTTTGGCCTGTACGGTTGTGCGTTTAGCTTTCATGAGTAGATTTGCTAGATTTGACTTGTGTCTGTCCTCAAGAGACTCATAGAGGAAGACATAGAGATCATATCAGTTTCCTCTAAACAGCACTGCTCTGACTGACTGCTCTGTCACCCTGCATTGTTAGACCACCCTTTCCTTGTTAATGGTCCATACAGAGAATGACCACAGACATCAGCGCTGACGCCAGCTCCACACTTCCTCTGTTTCCTCTCTCACCCCCGGTCATCTGCTGCCATGCTCGGTGCGCTCAGGCTTCAACAGCAGAGTTGAACTCTGGGCTGGGCCGCCTGCCCACTTCCATTTGGACCACAAATCAAGCCCAAGCCAGCACACACACAAACGTGGATAAACACGAACGCACACTGTAGGCCAGTGCTCTGCTCACACGTGACAGCCTGCTGCTCTGGGCCTCTGCCACATGCCACTACTCCCTAGCTTGGCACCGTCGCCTCTCTTGGGATCTATTTTACTGATTTTTTATCAAAGCGGAGCTGTCCATTGTCCAGCCAGCTACTTTATATGTTTTCACTTGAGTTGCCCTGCCATTCATCACCATGCTTCTATGTTCAAAGAGCACTAGCTTCTACTTCAAAACATTGCACACATGATGACAGAAACCTGTCACTATCAGTCCTACGTTTACAGAGGTTTGTTTCTTTCTCTTTTTGCAGGTCTTTCATATTTCATAGTCAGATTTTGTAGTTTACCTCAAATCACCCCCCTCTCCATGAGTCTCTGCTCTCATGTTCAACTTCGGTTCAAAACAGGTAGTGTTTACTGTCTTTTGATTCATTTCAGTATTTAACCGATTAAGAATGTATACAACACCAGTGTCCTTTAATTTGTCATTGTCAGTATTTACAAGAAATGTCCAGAGAGAAACCACATTCAGAAACAAAAACACCATTGGCAGCAAATTCTAGATTGCGCTGCAGGCATTAAAATGTACAACGAAAGCATAATTTTCCCACTATGTTTCAGGAACTTGTTCTAGATTAAAGCTCAAACACACACTGCGTACATAGGCAGTTTTTGTCAGTTGCCTGCTTATTTCACCATCATATCTGCAATGATGCTGATGGAGAGGACAAGAATGCTGATGGAGAGGACAAGAATATGAGTTCATTTAGTAGAATCACATAAGTCAAGTCAACGATTCATTGGTTTGTAGGTTTTTGTAAATGTTGATGTATTATTATTATTATTTTGTTTTTTACATAATTTAAAAACCATACATAGGGTAGATCAGACTTGGTATTGAAAACTTGTCTTTTCAGTCAGTCACAGTTCATGTCCGTAGCAGTTTTTGTATAATACAGTTGCAGGGTTGCAACACTTAATTGGTTTAGTTAGATTTTATGGCTGTAGAATTGTTGTCAAATGTTCAATGAGTGAGTGCTTCTGCCCCTTTTTCCAAGATAACTTTCATTTCCGATCCCAGTTATTCAACCGCTTAGGAATATGATACTGAGAAGCTGACACGCTGGTGAATCTAGTCTGTGATCGGACGGTTGTTCCAAGGAAGTCCAGAGGGCTACTGTAATCACAAGTATATGGGTACCATGCTCTATTTCTTTGCTTTGCGGTATCCATCCATCCATCCATCTTTATCCTCCACATGAGGGTCAGTTGACATGGGGTGAATGGCGGGGCACGCCCTGAACAGATCCAGATCCAGTCCATTGTGTGTGATTTTCTAGATATCACAAACGGTCTAGGAGTTACAGTAATGAGAAGTATGCGTGCCAAATCCTGTTGACGATTAATCACCAACCACCGTGACATTATGAACCTGGAAAAACTTGATTCAGGCCCATGTTTTGTTTCTTGGAGAAAGTTTTTTTTATTCTACAGTGTGTTGACTCATTTTAAAGGCTGGTTCCAGCTGCAGGCTTGGTTTAGGCTACCAAACACGTGTGGGTGTAGGTCCTGTCCGTGTCACATGTCAGGAGAAACAACAGTAGCAGGGACAGGCCTGGAACGCCTGAGCTCTAATTATCAACTCTTAAGAGCCGTAAGGATCAAGGGAGCAGAAGAGAAAGAGAGGGAGGCTTCTATAAAAAGCTTAATCGCACCCTACGGTGCAAGCTGCAGCTACAACGCTGATTTAGATCGAGTGGAATTTCACAAACAGGATAGACGCATATCACTGAATTAGGTTGAGCACTTCAGTCATATGTCAGACAGCATGCATCATCTTTGTTGTTATCAGCGGAGCAAGTGACCGGCACCTCACCCGAATCGTCATCCAGCTGAGTGAGTGACATGGCGACTGTTTTTTATCTTTGTACATTTTGCAGTTTTTGTCATAATAATGCTTTATAAAGCAAAGTAACTGAAACATTTCAGCCTCAACACGTCAAACTGCTCAAAACATTGGTGTTATGTAGCCAGTTTCCCCCCATATATCTGGAGGGCATGTACAACATAAGCGATTGTGTCTGACAGTTTGCAGTCAGACTGTCTTTTTGAGCTCAGCGTCTGTGACGGACACAATTTTCTCCCTGGTTAGAGGTTGGACTGGCAACTGTCAGTTAGACTGACATTGAACAGTAATGTCAGGGCGGCTACATCTGTTGAAGAATAGTCCAAAAACCAGCTCTGTCAGTTTTCATACTGTCCGCCTTTGACGAGAGACACGTATAAAACTACCTTTTTTATGCAGGACAACACGAAAATCTTATTCCTCTTATGAAGGAAATATAGTCGAAGGAAAAAATAACTACTTGCATGGATTTGCCCAATTCTAACAGGATTTTGGGCCATGAAAAAGTGACTACATTTTTGTTTGAAGACACCTTATTTATGTTTGAGAATGAAGTCTTAAAATGTTCATATATAAACAAACATTTGAATCCATAATCTGTTTTAATGTGAGTAATGGAGGCTTCTTGTCTGGAAATATTAATATATTTGGGACACAGAGTTATTTCCTCATTGTCCTCCATTGTCTGTGGTTTGTTCTTTAGTAAACGGGGATACCAACATGTGGTCTATGGGGTATTTGCAAAACAACGAGATTCCTCACAATTATGACATTCTTCTGTTGGAGAGGATTAAAACTAAGGAGCCTTTTTTCAACCCCAGGAAGGACAGTTAGACTGCATTGGACAGAGCCTGCTGTTCACTATAGGAGAAATGTATTTGTTTATTGCTTAGATTTGTTTGCACGTTCATGTTGTGGCAGTTTCTTGCAGTCCCTGTGCCAGTCTTTGTGTGGTTAGACTGATAGGCATCACACTGTCTTTCCAATTCCCACTAGTCCAAACTATCACAGAGCTGCCACCTCCCAAAGGACCTGCACATTAGTTGCATGTTAAGTGATGGTGTGAAGGGGCTATTAGTTGTGTTCCCACACACACACACACCATTCTCCCTCCCCAGGCTATGTCACCAGTCTGTGCTTGAACATCCAACCTCCTGAGTGAAAGCAGTATATCGAACTGCTGTGACATGCACATGCTGCGTTACTGTGTGTGTGTATGTGTGCAGGTTATTAGAGAGAGTGTGTGATCAGCCTGTCCTCTCTTAGCGTTAGATCAATAGTGTTCTCTCGATTAGTGCTCGGGGGAAAGCGAGAACCTTAGTGTAGCCTTCGCTTGACCAGCGTTACTGAATCACCGCGAACGAGCTCTCTGGCAATTAATGGACCAAACGGACAAAAGACGAAACCAAATTTAAATGCGAGACACATGATTTGGTTCCCGAAACATATAAGGGAAGAGACCAGCTACAGCACTTTGAGCTACTCTACTTGAAAATGATGATAACGAGTTACAACCTTGACCTTGTGAACCTATATCTCCTCACAGTGTGAGCTCTCCTTGAGTGTGTGTGTGTGTTTGTCTCCTGTGTATACTAAAGGGAAGAAGAGGGCACGGCTTTATGGGCTGTCACATCCCTCACTGCTCAGCTCAGCACACTGACCCAGTTTAGCTGCCTGACTTTGGTGCATCTACAGCATTAAGCAGAGGGCAGTGTCTGGGCAGTGCAAGCATTACAGGACACACAAGAGTGATCTGTGTAAATATACATTTTCCTCCAAATGTTTTTTGACTAAATTAAGATTTTTGATGACCTCTTTCATGTTTTTAGTTTATACATCATTTATATTGGTAAGGTTAGTTTAAGCCTTGATTGTCTTTAATGTGGAAAACTGGCTCCTCATAAATTAAAAAAAAATAGTAAATATGCCATTTAAAGGAAAGATGGTAAAAACTGTAGAGTTGAATTGCTGGTAATTCAGTTGAACAATTTCATATACAGTGGACCCACTGCTTCTTCTTCAAAGGAACATGTAGAGAAAAGGCCCGGGCTCTCTGCTCTGTGTCTTTGACTGTCACTTTTGTTTTGCGTGTGACGTCGCACTCTCACACATATTTGCAGCAGATTGAGACACAAGGCTCTCTCGGCTGCTAAGTGTCAAAGACGGGGCCCGCAGAGCTGCAGTCGGGCCTGGCAGAGCTGTCAAAGCTGTTGAAACCACGCGTCGCTGAGCTAAAGCTGGATGCTAAAGAAACACATCTTATTCACAGTTAAACAGCGTGTGACCTTTCACTGATCACATGAGGCACACAGCTCTGTACAGGGACAGACAAACTCCATCATACACACACACATATTCGGCACAATAATCCTGTGTGTGTATTGTGTGCATGGTCGCTTGCGTTCTAGGTTGGGAATAGGATACTGATGTAGGGAGTTAACAAGTATACACATAAGACAGTAATTATTCATTTGGAAGCTGGTAGTATTTGCTGGGAAAATCTTTTAACAACTTCACAGTTGACACACAAGAAGCTGGAAAACATCAATGTTGCTTATTTTTGTTTGAAAATTGGAGATTTAATAGAGTAATGAAAATAGTTTTCGACTAATTTTCCTATGAATTGACTTATATTTTGGCTTAAACGACTTAAAGACTTGCAGTGCAATGATGAAAAATGACACCAACAGTTTTACAGTTTGACAGTTGAAAACAAAATTGCATTAGAATATAGACTAGCTGATGTTTTCATGGTCACATGTGCTTATGCTCCATCATATTTTAAATCTATTCCAGTGAATATTGAACTGAACTTTGACTTCATGCCACAATTTCATGTGTAGTTGCAATATCTGTCAGGAAAATCATTTCCCCCCCAAATGTTTCTGCCCTTTTCATTTATATTGTTCCCTTAAACTGAATTATTATCTTGGTTAGGACTGTGTTGTTCTTTTTTTAATGATTTTTGGGCACAAGGCAACTGTTTTATTCTATATCCAAAACGGTGAACAGAATTACCTTCACCTGGTCTCTGCAGGGTTGCTTCTTAAGCCACAATTTAACACTAGCTCTGAAGAACAGTACCTGTGTCCTCACCAGTGTCTTGCTACAGCTGCATCTTTTACAACAATGAACATACTGGAATCACTTTAGTCAAAAACATTTTTTTCTCTGCTTATACAAACATTCTGTCCATGCCCTTTGATTCATTTACGTGATGGAAAATCCCTTTTTGTCCCATTAATCCAAACAGACATTGACTTAAAACTGAAACTGCTGTAAAAGGAAGCTGAGGCGAAGAGATGTGAGGACAGGAGATGAGGAAGGAGCGGAAGGAGGACAGATGCCAAGTTGAGGTGGTGGAGAGCTGTTTTCAGGGCCGCTGGAGACAGGAATGTAAAGGGTCAGTGCAGGGAATAGGAATGTGTTGCCACATGCACAAATGCACTGGCATGTGCATGACGACACACGGGAACACTTGCTATTGAGCATTTTGCCCTTCAGCAATGAAGCCTGTTTGGCTTCCAACCCCTTTTGTGTTTGAACTGCAGCAGGTGAATGTCAAGAACAGTTTGAAAGAACTAAGGGAGGAAGAGGCAGCCAACTCAGAGAGGCCCCCTAATTCACTAACACCTGCTACACTGTGCAGTGACAGTACACATTTGTCTTCAACAATTAACCCTTTATTAATTGTTTACTAAATGAATTCTCATGTTTTTGGGTTGATTTGCTCCACATAACAAATAAACCGTGAAGTATGATGATGTAGCTTACTGTAAAGCACTGCAGTTTAGTGTAGAATGGTCTGGAGGTCTGGAGGTGTGGGGGTGTGTAGACTTACTGACGATAGCTGTCACCTACGTAAGGTGTCAGTTATGTAAATGGAGCGGCACACTGCTACGTGCAGACTGTATCTGTCAAAGAAACGCACACAGTCTTAAATCCACTCTCATAATGTCATAATGCACCGTATGTGCCACATTTTTGTTTTTCCTGTTCCATTCATGTTATTGGACACAAGTGAAGATCTAATCGACTTACTATACTACTATACCATAGAGATCTACTATACTATAGAACAGTGCCAAAAAGTATCTGCACGGTAGGGCTGAATTTTATCGCAAAATGTGCATTTTCGCTTTATATATTGTCGTGACAGACTGAAGAAAACATCCATGTTTCTCATGGATCTGCACAAATATCACATGGTAATCATATTATTCAGATAAAAATGCCTCTCATATTGCGAATCGTATTGCAATTGCAATTTCAGTCAAAAATAATCGCAATTAGAGATTTATTCAAAATCTCTTAGCCCTACCACACGTGCATCTATATTTTAAATACATCTCCACTGGAGACCCTTGTGTTTCTTCTCCTCTGGTTGAGATATTTTTGAAAGTTGGCCTTTTAAGTCCAGTGTTGTTTAATGTAGAAGTGCTATGAGCTGTGTTATTGGGTGTGCAGTAGTGGGTGGTGCAACAAACCAAAACATAAACAGAGGCTGTGGCTTGCAAATGAAAAATAGTTTTGTGAATATTCTGGTAGTGTTTCAATTTAACATGTTTCCTCACTGTCTGTCATTGTCATTTTATGTCTTAATACAACAAATCCAGTTCATATGTCACCTTGAGGGAGCCGTTAAGTTGAATGTTAACTGTTCTGGGATGGTCTGGTTCCTCAACAACACTAGGCAAACTGACGAGCAGAAACAAGCTGTTGCCAGGAAGTGTTTACTGTGCTTCACTGTATAAGCAAGTGATAATAACACAGGCGATAAACACGTGAGCACACACGTGAGCACAAATCTGTTAAGTTTGTGTATTTCTGTTTTGCTCGCTCTCCGCTGGAGCCTTGAGGCAGTGTGATGCTCATCGGGGATGTGGGGAAACTGAAACCCTCTCGATTGAAAGAGATAATTGAAAGAATGTATTGGCTCCAGTGAGTGGAAATGGTAAAGTAGTGTTTGCTCTGCTACTGAGCTTTGTGATAACAACTTTGAGGGGTTGACGAGATCATTTCTTTCTAAAGGCTGAAGACCAGCATGCAACATTTAGCCACAGCCCACCTTAGTCCCACTCACATGCTTTATCTTTGAGAGTAGTGAGACACCTACTGGCTAATGTTGGTCATTAACATTATCAAAAGGGTGAAACACAACAAACACTTATATATTTTTTTTCTGCCTGAGAATGCAAATACATTTTATTCAGAGTTTATTGCATCACACCCAGTTTTCACACTTTTCTTTGATGTGATACTGACATTTAAACGTTCTAGTTCGGATAAGAACTGTCGAGCACGTTCTTGGTTAGAGTTCACTGCTCCCTCCTTTTCTAGATGTGAAATATTTATGGCACTGATTATCATTTCTCTTTAAAGTTACATAACCATGAAATGTCAACCATGATACGGTAGGGCTGAAGAAACTGAAGTTCAATATTGTTTATATGTTTATAGATATGGTAGTTATATACTGTACTTGGAAATATAAATAATTCATGAACAATGAACTTGTTTCTTCAACTTTTGATTATAAGGACAAATCAAATATCAACCAATCACAATAATCATAAACATTGACATTGTGTAATATCTTTACTATATGGCCTAGACCCATAAGAGAGTTTCAGTGTGCCATTGTTATATCCTCTAAATATCTGATAAAGCTTTATTTATTTAATGTTTATGTTGCTGGTGTTTTTTTAATGTGAATTGCTTCAGAAGATACAGAAGTATCTCTCTGCATAAATATCAGTGAGTGATATTATGATGAACACTTGGACTTTTCCCTTTCTTTTTTTGGCTGTGTTAATCACTGATGACTGTGTGGGTTTTTCCTAATGTTCAGAACATTCATGTCTCCTCTCTGCCTTTCTCTCTTGTGCGTTTTCACTTTCACTCAGACGACAAGAGCCAGTCTCACACAGACGGAACACGACTGACAAAGGCAGCATAACAGAACAACAGACCAGTTGCACATCCAGCACCATGACCATCTGACACACAACTGGTGAGTGTGGCATCGTCCTTTTGCCAGCTTTATTTATTCTAAGGTGTGGTGACACTGACAGTATTGTGTCTTTGTGCCTACAGGTCTGCAGGCTTATTGTGGTTTTAAAGCGGTTAGATTCAAACCATTGTCTAATGAGTTCACACAATGCTGTTTCTCACTAACTCAGTGTTTAGATCTTGTGTTGCCTGGGGACATTCCCACGCTGCGCACAGGAAGTGATTTGTTTTATGTTAAGACAGGAGAAGTGAATTAACGTTCAGCAATTTCATGGGATAACGGGCTTCTTGTCCCTGCAGCTGTATACAAGCAGTTCTAATATGGCGCTTTTCCATTATACAGTTCTGGCTCGGCTCGACTTGGTTTGGGTATCAGAAACGTGGTTTTCCATCATCCATAGTACCTCAACGTGGGCAGGGTTGTCAAAGCACGGCTGTGGCCGTTTTGAGGACTGCAGCCATGTATGCTTGTTGTAATAATAACTTTATTTATATAGCACTTTTCAAAAATGAGTTACAAAGTGCTTTACAATAAAACAGATAACATAATAAGTTAAAAATCCAAACAAAGATAGAACATATAAATTTAAATAATTACAACAATACCAACAATTAAGAAAAAGCTATAAGATAAAAGTGACTCATGAGTCTTCCAGTGACGACACTCTCTGACCAATCAGGGACCATCTCACATTTTCGCTTGGAACCTGGCAGAGCAGGTACAAAAAAAGCCCCAGGTACTATCCCTAATGGAAAAGCAAAAAAGTAGGGGTAGAGTCGAACCGCGTCGTGCTAGAACTGTATAAAATAAAAGCCCCAATAGCATTGTTTTCAGATCAGGGTTACCGCACACAAATGTTACATCTTTTTTGTTCACAAAGAGAAAACAGAGGCAGAACATTAACATCACCTTCAACAAAGATCTCTAAAATCTACACATTGTTACTTTAAATAGCTATCATGACAGATTCAAAAGACAAGCATGTATTTAACACTGGCTGGTAGTACACAGTTTAATTAGTAGATAATGTGTTGGGTCATAGACGTGTTAGAAGGGATTATTTTTAATGAAAAGATAATCACTGGTTATTATGAACACATGTTCGTATTCATCGCAGTCCTGGGTCGTGCAAGTGAAACTCTTAAGTGATACCTTATATAATTGTCCTCCTTGGACAAGACAGACATGGGTGTTAGACCAGGAAGCACTGTAATTGCAGATGTACAACTATAAACAGCAGACAGACATGGACTTGTAAACACACACACACTGCCTATTGCTTCCTGTCCAATTATACACTGCTGTCAGGCGATATGAGGCGCGTTGTCATGATGTAGCGTTGTCTGTCCTTGGCTGAGCAGAATGCAACCGTAGAAGGCAGTTATTGGTTCTTAAAGCTCGAGGCTGGAGCCAACCGAAATGACACACTCTACCACACGACTCTGAAGCAGCTCCTTATTTTTCATCACTGTCTTTCATTAGTGCTTTTTGTTTTCACAAAGAAGAGTGTCTGTGGTATATTCAAGTCTAGACTGACAAAGGCATATTCCTGTATTGCCCCCTTAAGGTATAATTCCCATTTAAATGTCTCTCTTTTGGTAACATGAAGGTTCAGACAAGGATTGTACAAGTGATCTGTCGGTATAAAACCTTTTTCAGCTTTGATTCAGTGTGATTAGCAGCCATGATACTCAATAATTACTTCATGAAGAAGAACAAAAAGAGATTATTTGCACAATTTAATAAAGACCATGAAAATGCAGCCTGTGCAACATTCAGCAACTGATGATTACACTGGCGGATTAAGTAATTTCCTCTTAATGAACAATATTTCCTTAGATATTGTTTATGCTTCAGCTGTAACTGAACCCGTTCTCTACAGGTGTTTTCAGGCAGAAGTAGATTCAACACCTGCAGTCTCCTGACACTCACTATACACTTAATGAAGTACCTGTTACTCATGAATCAAGGAAAGCGAACAAATGCTGATACATTTTATTTTCTCCGACAACTCCCAATTACAGCCAGTTTCTCTTTTTCTGAGTGAGAGTGCCTGGACAGCGTCAGGATGTACATGGTGTGCTCAGGCAGCCACTTGACAAAAGAAGACTTCCTTCCTGTGTTAAGTAGTTATCGCGGGTCTGGAAAGGCACTGGCTAGCAGTAGGACATACTCTTGTGCTGGGTCAGCTGTTGTGGCTCTTACAGACAGACAGCTGGCTTCTCCAAACCCTTTCACAGAACATCTCCTGTTAATACTCAGACTAAGCTTCTTCTCCCCTGTCCATATGTAACATGTAGGAAACAACAGCCTGTAAATGTGTGTGTGTCCATATGGTGTGCACCGGCCCGGCTGGAACAATATAGTAGTAGTAGTTAAGGCAACAAGCAGTAACGTTAAAGCCGACCTGAGAAAACTTGCATCAACTCATTGTAACCAGAAGGTGGTGTTGTTACTACAAATGAATGTGATGTGAACTTGATCGATTGTTAATGTTTTGTGTATGTGCATTTTTCCAGGGGGCCGTGTGGACTTTGCTGTATTTAAAGACAATGAGCGGTCTCCTGCGCTAGAGCTGGATGGTGTGGGAATGATGGACCTCCCTAATGGCCAATCAAGCATCACCACAACTGCTGCAACAGTCTCTGAGGTGAGGTATCTCTAGGACTCTGTTTGTTGTGTTGAAAGATGTTCTGTGATTGCATGAGAGGTGTTTGTTCTTGTAGCATTCGTCATCAGAGTAAGCTATGACCAATCTTTAGTTCTATTCAAACCCCAGATTAAGGTTACATCCAAATTATCTGAGAAGTAGCAACTGGATTTATTTAAACTCAGATGTGAAGAAGAAGCCTCCCTAGATGAGAGGTGAAATATCTTCAAAGAAGAATCATTTTAAATCAGCAGAACTGCAGAAAGTGTGCCTGATTGTGTTAGTATGGATGCCGAGTACAACTGATACAGAGATGAAATGCTTGTCTGGTTGCTGATCATTTTAAAAGGATACATTCTCCATATGGACAAAAACATTTGGTTACACCTGTTAATTATTAATTTGAGGCTGTTTTTCAGGCCTTGAGTTAGGCTCCTTGTTTCCAGTGAAACGCTTCAGCATACCAAGGCATTTTGGACAATGCTATGATTCCAGATTTTAAAGAAGAGTCTTTTTTTTTATTCCATCATGACTGTGTCCCAGTGCACAAAACATGGACTATAAAAAGACATGGTTTGACAAGTTTGATGTGGAACAACCTGACTGGCCCACACAGAGTCCTGACCTCAACCCCATCCTTTGGGATGAACTGGCTCAGAGATTGTGAGCCAGGTCTTCTTTTCCACCATCAGTGTAAAATCTGAGTGTTTAGAAGCTGTTAGAGCTGCAATAGGGGGACCAACTCCATATTAATGTCCTGTTAATATATTTGAATATGTCCTTGCAGTACATTTTAGTGTACTGTTCAGGCGTCCGAATACTTTTGTCCATATCATTTATGTTGTGTCAAATCTTCTCTCCATATTACTCATGTTCCCTACTGTACGTACGCTTTTGTCCTTCCCCTGAAAACCATAGGCCCATTATACAGTATGTTGCATTATCACATTGGTGTGTGTTTGTGTCCTCCCTCAGAAGAGCAGCAGCTCAGAATCTCTCAGTGACAAGGGTTCATCAGAGCTGAAGAAGAGTTTCGATGCCGTCGTGTTCGATGTGCTGAAGGTCACTCCTGAAGAATATGCTGTAAGAATATTTTACGTGTGTTATACATGCAAGAGCCTGTTCTTGTCTGCTTCATTTGCATATACATTTTGAGGGGGAAAAATGTGATGTGTCAAGTTGAAACTGTGGTGGATGGGGTGCTAGAGGAGGAAATGGATCTGTAGTGATAATGATCCCAAGCAGGGACTGATGGATTTCCCCAGGCTGCCTCTGCACAAACTTCTGTGCAGGAATCCCATCGATATTGAATGAGGCTCATTTGATTGTGATGAACAATGTTTCTGAATGTTTTCCATAATCTTTGAAATAAATCAGTTTTCTCTTCATGTCTAGAATCCAGCTTTAATACTGGAGGATGTTTATCTCATGACTTACCCTTTTCAACCACAAGAGGGCACCCTTTATCCTCTCTGTCTTACCTCAACAACACCTTTCCTGACTCATCACTGGGGTGTTCAGATGTGCTGACCATAAAAGGCTGCACACTGTCTCTTGTGTGCAATTATATAACTCCTCTAGCAAAGGCAGTACTTTTAAATTGAGTACTGTGATATTATTGGCCTCATATTGGACTATTTCTGGTTTGTCCAGTACATTTTCTTTTAAAAAAAAAAACAGTCTAACGATTGTGTGTTTCATCTCTTCCAGGGCCAGATTACCCTCATGGATGCTCCTGTGTTCCAAGCCATCCAGCCAGAGGTGAGCGGCGATCAAATTCTAATTTTCAAAACTGAAACATAAGTAATTTATGCACTGATTAGTCACTACATTGAAACCCATAGCTGGTTTTTGCTGTTTTGGCAGATTCCTGTATTCTTTATGTACATAAGTCATAAAGATAAGGAAAATAAATGAGCCTACAAAATAAGATGTACATTACATTAAAATAAGCCATCGATTTCCATGGATGAGCCAGTTACTGTTTTTAAGGTATTGCTGAGTGTATGAATATTTAAGATGTTACCCAGTTAATCTGCTGTCACTGTCTTTCTTCCTCTTCTTGCACCATCACTATGCGGTTTTGTATCTCAGCCGCAGCTGTAATCAGAAATCCCTTGCAAAGCCACATATCTCAGTTTTGCAGAACTTCTACTCCCTTACCCGGAATTCTTCCCCTTGTTTTTGTTGCCTCATTGAGGCCCCATTAACGTCCGTCCTCAGTGACCTGATCGCATATTATTAGTTGACGGATAGTTCACACCTGGCATCAAAGTCTGTCCCAGAAACGCCTCCTGCCCTTTAATCTTTGTCTGTTAGTGTTTTTAATGAGTCTAGCTGTACAGATGGGTCTGTTGTCAGTGCATTTGTATGTGTGTGACACAGGGAGAGAGATAAAATCAATGCGCTACTCGCACTGCTGTACCGTGAAATACAATTCTAACGATGAGTAAAAAAAAGTCTTGTGACAATCAAGAAGAAACTATAGATAATCAGAGGACAACGACTGAGGAAGCGGTCTCCGATCCCTCCGTAGGACAGACTACATTCATTTGTGCTCATGTATGTGAACAAGTGAATAGAAAAACATCGGTCTGAATGGGGCCAGAGAGTTGGTAAATATTCATTATTTTCCTGTTTTTTGTCCTGCGTGACAGCAGTCATGGGTAACCTGTATTTTGACTTGGCCACTGTGGCGTTGAAACGGCACGATACAAAAAACCACAGCCCTGATCGCACATGTGCAACACTTGGCTGATCTCAGCCTGCACCACACGGACTCTCCTGGCATGATGTCAGTCCCAGACAGTTTGTTTTAATTGAAAGAACAATGTCATGGTGACCTTTCTGAGCCTTGTAAATAGTTTGTTGTGTCTGAGTAATGGAAAATCCTGAGAACTGAAGCAGCGCTTCTCACAGAATCAGATTTTATCTATGGAGGTTTGATTCTTGATTAAACACTCACTGATTAAAGTGTCTACACTGTGTCCACTGTAAAATTAATGAACTGGCTTCTTCAATGTTTACGCTGACTGTGCAGCCAAAATGGAAAATAATCAATTTTGTATTGGGAAGCTTGTTGTAATAAGATATTTCAATAAGTCCCTTAGTTACACTGAAATACATGGATATGTACACAGTCACAGAGTACAATACATTACTTTGCTGTCATTATTTTTATTATTGCAATTAATCTTTCTCACTAATTTGCACCTTGGAATAAAGAGGCACACATGTTTGACAAGGAGAGGAGCTTTTAATCAAACACGACATGTAGAATTAACGCGATCCTCTCAAGTTAAACGTGATTCATGGAAGTCACATTTCCTGTTTAGATTGCTGTCCACGTTGTTTAAACAAAACAAAATACTATGACTCATGTCTCCTGATTTATTTCGTCTCCACTCTGCAACAAAATACCGCCTGCCTCAACATTCAATCACTTCCAGTAAAAGTAGATTTGAGTTTTTGTTGGTTTAATAGCAGCAGAAGACTGACATTTGAAACTATTATAGCATTATAGGTCATTTGTATCTAACATTAGGATCATTCAGATTACCAAGCTGAAGTGATTAAAATCCAGTGGGGTTTTTTCCAGATAATTTTTTTTGTGCTGTGTAAACAAAGAAATTCCAACATCAATTTGTGTCACTTCATTAGGTGGTCCTCGATCAGATATATTATCAAACCGGTGGTCATATCTGATTCCATGCAGCTGTTTTAGAGGGCAGTTGTGTTCACATGAAAGCTCAGATGCAAGAAGCTTATACCTTCATGTATGAGCTGTAATAAATCTAAATTGTACAATATTTTGAATGTGAACATAGTCTTAGTAGCAAATTACAAATATAAAACAGATATAAAAACAATGGAGCACCCTGCTGGACGACAAAAGACGAGTGAGTCAGGATTTCCATTTTTTAAATTTTTCTCAAAAACAGCCTCACAAATAACCATAGGATTGCAGATTTCCATTGAATTCTGACTGACCAGTGACACACTGTATCAGTGACCTATTGGGATCCCACGTCCATCCGGTTGTTAAAATGGACTTTTTATAAGCAGACTGGGGAGTCAGGGACTGGCCTTGGGCCCTCAGTTATTTTGAGACTCGTTCCTGTGAAGCCTTTTGTCAGTGGTTGTCGTTGTAGTTTTGCTGTTTCTTCACTCAGAGAGAAGTCACTGAAGTCTGGACCCTATCCCCATGGTCTTAATTCCACCAAGCCAAAGATTACACAGGGTCTACCAAAGGTTTTTCATAAATACTTCCGTCCTGTGTTTAGTCTGATTCAACTGACTGACTAAGTAAGTGGGATTTACAAGCCTAAAGAAAATGTGGCCCTGTAGTTAAGTCCCTAATCTAGCAATTTGGAAAATAATAGTTGTGGGTGAAGAGTTACATGTCAGGTGGTCAGGGATGTGGTTTCACTTGTTTCCATGTGGAGAGATCAGCGATGCAGGGGAAAGTGAAAAACATGGGGATGGGGGGGGGGGTTTGGGAAAGACTTTTGTTCTCTCACTGGTTTGATTGAGGTGAAGAGCTGACTAGGAGGTGAATGCTGCAGTCTGGGGTAAGAGGAAGAGAGTGCACAGAACATAGAGTGACCCAGCAGCCTCTTGGCAGGAACAGAAGGCATTAGTTGGGGCTTTTCTTGCTGTCACTGAACTGAACTCAGTTTGAGTTTCCACTGCTCTCAGTCCTGCAGACACTTGATGGTAAAATCAGGTGTGTGTGCCGGTTCATACCTTCTGTTTCATGCTGTTCACTGAATACAGAAAATATCAAATCTCTTTCTTGGGTTAGCTGTGCATTGGTGTTTTTCCTGACATTGAGCCCATTTTAGTACTAAATTCAATTTGCATGCCGCAATAAAAGGAAATGTAAAATTAAATGAAAACAGTTAACAAATCTTCTAATTTGCAGTTGTTTGCATAGCAGGCGTAGCCATTTATTTATTTATTTTTTTAATTAAAAATGACGGCAAGGTGAAACTGAAATGAAGTGTTAACAGGCCAGGGCATGTCTGAATAAATCAGGACGTGAATGTGCAGGTAACTGTTCTCCGAGGCCTCTGGCTATGTTCAGATTACCAGCTACATATTTCAAATCCATTTCAAAATGGATTCGTTGGGTCTTTATTCAAGTTTTGGCATTTTTGGATTGGCGTCAAATGCATAGCAGAGTTGATGTGTTTCAAAATGAAAATGGGTCAGTGTGGATGTGGCCAGAGTGGGAAAAAGTCAACCTTTCATTGGTCATTATGATTCATGTAGAATCTTATTTGTTCCGTTGCCACAAATTAGACCATTTTTTCCCAATTGGTTACTTTCAAGTGGTTTTATTCTCATGTCTTAGTGATTTAAACTTGTTTTACTGCAGACTTACAGTGAAGATACATCAGCTTAACCTAACTTGCACTTTATCTGGAGACTTAAAACTATACACTGCAAATGTCGTCCTCTGCATGACTTCAATGTTCTGCTCTGATTTTACTGTTCTTCCAAAGCAGCTGTAATTCCCATTATTACCATGACTACTTTAGAATAATGTTTTCATATCATATGAATGTGAATGTGGGCAATTGTGTGTGGGGAAAAAAAAAAAGTACACCATGTCCATGCTTGTGATGTATTGTACAGTTCTTTTGCTGTGGGTCAATGATACATAGACACACAAACACACTGCCATTATTTGGGAAATTTTAACCAAACAAGGATTGACTGGGACGGAGCATCTCATTAACTTGAATTTTCCAATGCTGCTATGGAGCAGAGCCTGAAAGGTCCAGCTGGAAAAACTTGGGATGAGGAAGAAATGATAACCGTCTGTCACAGTGGCAATAAATAATTCACATGAGGACCATGGATGGAGACACTTAAAACGGTGTGAAAAGATGGTGTTACGCCTGGCCAATCATCTGGCCAGGAAGTATGGCTCACTCTCACTTAGCTCTTTTCTCTTACTGTGGGATATGTACAGTACAAATTGGGGGAATGTAATGACTGGAGAGTCCGCTCTTTTAACCAACATTTGAAAGGCCTTAAGGGGTCGACAGATTTAAAAGATTAAAGCTGGAAGTTTGAAACTCTGACACAGCAGACTTGAGACAAACATCGAATCTAAACACACGTGGTTTTAATAGAACATAAGTGACAGCTCATAAGACCCTGCCATGCACGAGGACTGTTGTTCACTTCATTCACGTAATAGACTGTCATCAGCAGTGGAGTGTTGTTTACCCCATTCACGTAACCGACTGTCGTCAGCGCAATGCTCGATTTTCTTGTTCTTTGAAGGGAGGAAAAATGGTGAAAATCATGGCAACAGCTGAAGTTATTTTTAAGGTAAAGTAATCCATAGTTGCAGAGCAATCTACAGCCCATAGCTGAATCCCCGATGTGTCTCGTGGCGGTTGGTTTGTAAAGTTAAATGCTATTAAAATGACAAGATGGATCATACAGAGAGTGGGAGGGAGGGAGGGAAAAGGATGCAAGTGATCTGTCGCTAAATCTTGTTGTCTAGTGTAAATTTATGATGCAGTGATTCTGCATGATTTGTTACAGTCACTGGTTCCGAGCAGACGAGAAATAATGTCCAAGTGAAAAAGGGTATAGCAACTGTGATGTCATAAAAGACCCGGGATATTTTATTCCTTCATGTTTTCGTTCCAGCCGCTGTGAGCCATTTCTAATTCCATAATCAGACACGCTGTTGATGATCTACAGCTGCATGTTTATAAAATAGAGGCTGAAAAGCAAAGGGAGACTTAGTGATGTAAAGGGACATGAAGCGGGAAGCGGGTTGCATTTGTCTTTAACGCACGCTCAGGACGACAGCCAAGTAAGTAATTTAGTGGATTTGCCTGGCAAGTTTCGCTTCAGCTCTCAGGGAATAGATATCGGGTTGCTTTTTACGTTCTTCGGAGAAGTATGTCGGTCCCTCATGTCTGAGCCCCCTGAGGAGAACTCCTCTGACCAGACTGAAAGTCTCATGTGAGTTGCAAAGGGAATGGAGGCAAGTAACGCTTGCACCTCTGTACACATGTTGTTTCCTTGTTTGGGGATTGAATAATATTTGCTTCACGACAAAAACAAGAAAATCTCTCTCAATGTGGCAGTTGACATGCATGATGTTTCATTACTGCTGTGACATTTACCTTTTACTCCACAATGTACAATACACTATTTGTGCATGTAATTATTCCTATGCACAATGTGGTCTTGATGTAGAAACAATGCCAAGTCTGGATTAGGTAGCCATGACAGATGGCCTGTACTATCATTAGAATCATATGTAGAGCATGTACTGAAATATTGCAGCTCCTGGAAAAGTAATCATTCCCATGGTGTGCACTGAAAAGTACGGACCCTGTCTCTTGTTGCACGAACGTCTCTGCAGGATCTATATTAATAGATGTTTGACTGAGACAACGGTGCAGGTTGTTTTTTCTTATTTCCTCTCAGTTATCAGTTTCTCTTGTGTTTACTTGTTCTTTTCCATTTGCCCAAAACAAAAGAGAACAAGTTTTCTATGTTTTTTCTAAGTTTTCCAAACACAACTTGACACACTCAACAAACTTCACAATTGCAAAATCTTCTTATTTCAGTCCCACTTCATCACCTCCTCATATCCCTCCTTTTTTCCATCATGTTCATCCTTTTCAGTCTCTCCTGTCTTTGCCAGTGCTCTCTTCAATGTTCTCTACGACCTCAACAGTTGTTGAGTTTTCTGTTTACAGCGATGACAAAAACCAAAGGAATTGCATGGGGGAAATCTCACATGAGGTCATTGTAATTTGTGGCTCTGCCTTGTATAGTTCAACATGCACCTCTGTTTATATAATACTTCATACGATGTATTTGTGAAGCATACTTTGGTCTACACATGGGTTTAAATGTGACATATTTAGTCATAATTTAAAGTTTTATTTTGGAAGTGTTTAGGTGCTCGATATTGGGCTATAAGTATCCGACCGCTGTTGTAACCAGAGTTGACGTTAGTTTTCCTCGACAGCCCTCATGCTAACCATATGTGTAGATGGAGTCGGCCTGTAAGAGACTCACAGGACTGCTTAAATGAAAAGGCTGCTCAGCCAGAACAGAGTGTGGAAATGACAGACTGTCTGTGGTTTGGTGGAGCTTTTTTTTTTTCTCCTTTCATTTCATCATTACTGCAACATGTAAAACCTTTCTTTTTTACCATCGCTGCCTTGTCAGAGTCGGCCTCAAAAGGCTAAACTGTTGTGAGACTTAAAACGTTAAGCCTTTTTTAAGCTTTTAATGTCTAAGTGTGAAAAGAGACTATAAAGTATCACAAATTAAATGAATTAAACAATTTCTGAAGAGGCTGCGGATCAGTTTCATGCTGTTTTGTTGTGTAGTGCTGCTTATGACTCAACATCTCAGCACAGACTGTAGAATAAATTACTGTAGATGGATGTTAGATTAGAAGGCAGACCTAGGTGGTCTTGGTGTTGAAGTGGTAGTGACAGTTGTTGAAATGATGTGGTCTTTTTGTGTAAGGGAGGCATAGCGGCGCTTCTTTGTATGTGTGTCTGTGTGCGTCTTCTTGGGTGAACTGCCTACCTGGGTGGTCAGGTGGTCATCCGGGCTGTGAAACCCGCAAACTCATCCTTCTCTCAGCCACTATGGAAAGTTTTTGTTTCAGAATCATCACCATACGTGTGTGAAAGTTGGAGAAAATGATGATTGACATGATGGCAGGCACACGCAGACAGGAAGGAAGGCAGGCAGTGCTTATTTTTTAAAGAAGGACAGATTTTTAAATAAACACTGATGTCTCATTGGTGAGATGAGCTCGAGCCTCCCACACACTGGTTTAGATACATCGTGTGACAAAGTATGACACGCTCAAACACCGACCGGCTTGTAAACCTTGTGGGAAGATGCTGTTGGATCTTCAACAGTTGTCTTTCATGGTCTAAATGTCTTCTTCTTCTATCCACTGTATCCCTTTTTCCCCTCTGCTGTTATCCTCATCCTGATTCAGGCAATACATGCCTAGTCTCATGACTGAAAGTCTGTTTTCTAACTTCTGTATTTTGATAGGTTACCTTTTATGTACATTCATAAACTGTACCTGACCCATACTCTAATTGTGCACGTTAAGTTTCACTGTTTTCTATTACACTGCATATATCAGATTATTATTTTATTTAATTTTATTATATTGTCCCTTTTTATGTGCTGCCTGCTGACCTTATTGTGTGTTCACTTTGAATCTTGAATATGCCGTGTTAAAACCCGGATGTTCAAAATACACGTTAACATGTTAGTCCTACTGAAATCAGATATCTAAAACACACTCAGATAATGCAAACTGGAATCAAATTACTACTACATTCACCTGGATAATGTGTGGATAATGTGGTTAATGTTCACTACTAACAAGCTAAAATGGGGGCATATCACCACCTAACATAGCAGAGGCAGGCACACGTGATTTAACAAATTGATTCCCCGTCTGTGCTTGAATCCTGGGTCGAGGACAGTAGGCCAATTTAGTAGCGTAGTCGAGCTACAATCGCACAAACCTGACTCGAGCAATATAAGCCCAGAGTCTTCACCTCGCCCACGCCTGAGCGTCTGTTTTTAACATCTGTATTTGATGGAGGTTACATTTTTATCCCTGCTGGCTGTCTCCAACGACTCAGACTTACCGGTGAATGAGCTTGACTTATCTTTGAAAGTAGACGTCCTGATTGGTTCCAAAGTTGTGAGTGGTCTGGTGGAGGTTGTTGCTTCCAGACTGTCTCACAGGGAGGATCATGCCGAGGAGCTGCAGCCCGATTCAGCTGTTCATATTGTAGCCCAAGTCTGAGGCTGGGCCTGGCAAGGATTAGGAGGAGGAGAGCTTGCACAACATTTTTCCGATTGTTGCGTCAGTGTCCCTGGCCTCTGAATAGTCCGTGGGGCCAAAGGAGGTCTGGGTTCCCCTTGTAGTATATGTGTGGTCTCCTGTCTTCGCCTCATCACTGAGGACAGTGGCCCAGTCTAGTACAAAGTGACTATCTGTATTGTTGGAGTTTTCAGTGTTGATAACGCTCCAGAGTCACTGGTGTTCTTACACTGAAGTGTAGTGAGATCACCATCAGCTCTGCTGCGCTCCCCAGCTGCTGCTTCTAAATGTGGTGAAATGGGAAATTGATTTCACCACCACTGATTTGATCATTTTAAAATAATAAATTATATATTTTTTTAATGATAACTTAATGTTCTAAACATATGTTATGGTTCTTGACATACTGTTGGTTTAAAATGTGAAATTTTAGTCGTTTGTTGCCACAAAACTGTGCACAGGAAATGGTATTGAGACAGTTAGCGTTGAGTTCAGTGTTTAATAGAGGCAGTACATGTTCCTGGATTGCTTTACCTGTTTGTTTTTCCACTCATTCATCAATGTGACTGAGTCTTTGACTGAATACCGTCCCCGGCCTCTCTTCCTTTTCCTCCTCATCTGCTTTTCTCTGCTGTCATGTCTCTCTTCTCCACTTCCCACTGTGTGACCTCTGACAAGAGACTGTTAAATACATTCAGTAAAATACTGATGATACACAGTTGTTTTATGTACCTGTGCACAATGTTTAATTTCCCTTGTTTATTTGTGTGTTTTAGGAGCTGTCAAGTTGTGGCTGGAACAAGAAGGAGAAACACAGCTCTGCTCCAAACGTCGTGGCCTTCACTCGCAGGTTCAACCAGGTAAGACACATATACACTTTGCACCTCAGTATTTCCCTCAGTTCTTATCCAAAAGGAAAGTCCGTAAAGAACATTTTGAACATGCGGTGTTAAAGATTTATGAGTCTTGGCCATAAAAGATCGGAAAGATTACAGCACCTCTTTCTATTGTACCCCCTTCCTTCATCCTCCGAGTACCAAATCATCACTGTAGCTACCCCAGAGGAGGTTTTGTTTTAATTCCCTCCACATCTCCTTTGCTAGTCATAATCCTCATACATGGTACCCAAGTAAAACAGGCGTGAAGAAAGGCACGCTATTTTACACCGGCTGGATTTTGGCTGAGGTATTTTGCAGCATGTGTAGAACATTTCCAAGTGTTTGCAGGAGTGCGCACGACACACTCCCTTGGTTCCCTGTCAAATCATCAACAGGAAGTTGTGGGTTATGATGTAAGGGGTAGCATTGCCCTTTAATCCCCCCTCCAGTCTTTTTTCCAGGTTTTTTAAATTCCACTTTACTGTCCTCCAGTATAAATATGAGCCAGTCTAACCAGAATGTGTCGCTGTGGAAACTGCTTCATGTGAAGCAAATCCCAAACACTGATTCAAGATGTTAGCTAGTAGCTACACACTTTTTTTTTAGCCACTTAGAGCCAAAGAAAATGAGCTTTCTTGGAATTTAGTACTTGGATTGGTTCAACTGAGAGTCCCAGAGAGCTCCACGGCATGAGCTGAAGCAATATGTCCTCTTCATTCAGTCTCCAGTTTGAGTTAAGCAGCAGATCACTTGCCACAGCAGGCAGCAAAGAGACAACATCAAAGATGCTTTGTATTGATCGCTTAACAAATATGCAACTTGCAAACGAATTAAACGGCACATATTTTATCCAGAAATCATAAGAATTAGAATTCCACTATCTTTTTGACATGGAGAACCTAACAAAGGAGTGGACACTGGGCCAGAGGAAGGGAACACCACCAGGGCCAACATACAACAGACAACCATTCAAACTCATCCACACCTGCAGTTAATTTAGAGTCTACAATTAACCTAACTTAAGTCTACAAATCTTAAGACTCTGGGAGGAAGCTGGAGAAATGCAAAAAAAGCAGCACCATCAGCTTACTCCAGCATATGGACCAGTGTTTCTAAAAATATCTGTTGGTTTTCATTTTTGACCTTTGACTAGCCAATACCTCATGTCTGCCAGCCAGCTATTGTCCCTGTCTTTGGGCAGATCTTTGATCCAACCACATCTTTTCTTGATCTCAGGCCATAACATTGGTTGATACCCAACTATAAGCTTGTAATTGGAGCTGTCTGCTTCCATTTATTTATGATAATTGAATCTCTGGGGACTCTTAGCTCTGTTCTTGAAGCCATACACAGGTCAGGAAATGATGTGGCATTCAAACAGACTCTGCATAGTCTCCATATCCCTATACGCTCCCTGAGTTACACATAACACTGATGTACACCTTTTTAGACAATTGTCATCATTAATAATGATATCCTTGTACATGTTTGGAAGCCCAGGCAGATGCGGACACATATTCTGTGATGAACCCCTGTGGTGTAGTGAATTTTGTCCAGACTGACCTTGTATATCACTTTAAAACACTGAGGAAAGTGAATGTGAAGCTGCCGCATGTTTTTGCTCCCAGAGCGAAATCACACTTTACAGTCAATGGAAACTCCAGTTCACTGCACACTAGGGGTGGAAGGTAGATTTCATGATTAAATATGAACTTTACTGTCCCACAGTGTAGGACATTTATCTTGGGCTCTTTACTCATACTACAACCTTTTAAAAAAGAGAAAATATACAAATGTGCTTATAAAAAATGAACAAGGTCATAAAGTTACTGAAAACCACATTATTGGTAACTAGAGAAAGCACTCCAGTAAGGCCACTTGGTTTCTCACAGTGTTATTATGGATTATTATTAAGATTTTTAACCAAACTGCACGGTAACATAGACCTATTTGAGGTAATAGTACATGCTTTTGGTTTTTTTAAATCCAATGTCAAATAATTTCTTCTTGTACAAAAATGTAATAAAATATCTGTCCTTTACTTTTTGAGTTATGCTGCTAACAAATAATAATAAATAGTACAATGTTATGAAACCGAGACACAAAAGATTAATAAGAACACATAAAAATGGAAAGAAGGAAAATCTTACATAAAACATTATCCAGTGTCCATTTTGCCTTATCTAGATAAGCACATTTTTTAAATCTATTTAAACTGCTCTGGTGGAATGTGAACCTCCCTTCTGGTAACGCTCCCAGATTTTCATGTTTTTACATTGAGGTCACCGTCTCAAAGAAAGGGATGCAAATTAAATTTGAAGCCAATGGAAATAAGATTTTACCATCTGTGTATCTTCTGTCCATTTTCATCACTCCCTCATCTTCTCTTTAGACCTCTTCATGTGAAATATTAAACACACATGGCTGTTTTCTGGCAAAACACAACCCTAATAGATTGAAATTAGCTTGATATGCACATCATGTGTATATAAGTCAGAGAGGGAGGGAGTGAGTGAGTGAATTTATCTCTGGACTCCCCAGTGTCTCCATTTTTCTCTCTCAAACAACCCAGATGTCTGACAGCTGAGGGTCAGTCTGCCTGTCTTATCTGAACAATTGTTTATTTTAATCAACATTAATTCCACTCATTTAGAAGCCAGCATAGCTGTTTCTGTGCATGTGTCTGTCTGTGGACAGATCTTGTCACAGTGATGGCGTCTTTGCCGAGAAAGAACCGTCTCTGCTTGTCTCATTACTGTCCCTCTCCATCTCTTTGACCCACAGTGTGTGCATAGTCACTGTGTCCAGTCATTACCTCTGGATGACTTGAAGAAAATTGGGTCCAGACATTTTCCAAAGTTTGCCGTGTGAACAGATTATGATTAAATCACATACTGACAGCGTTAAGCCTGAGCATTCACACTTTATTAAACTTTGTTCTCCACAACAAAATTACATTTTTCAATGTGTCATTGTGTGTCTGCACCAATAACAGGGAGAAAGAGTTGGGATGTGATGAGTGAATCAAACCACTACTCATGCTGCTGTAACATGAAAGATGTTTTATCTATTGGAGAGAAGATAACAGTGTTAAAGTGGAACTTTGCAAGTCTGGTTGCTTTTTAAAAAAAAAAATTTATGACACCAACATCCATCCATTTACTGCTTTATCCTCACCGTCGTAAAAACTCCCCGCTAACACTCCCTCCCTTCCTTCCCCTCTTCTGGCCACGTGCATTTGTTTTCAACAGAGCCGCCGAACACAAGCGGAGGAGCCACGACTATGTTGGTCGGCATCAGTTTTGCGGGCTTCTGTGTTTTTAAGTCTCACAATTCAAAAATAGCCGGTCCAGTGTTTACTTTTGTCGTTTCCGCTCCCTTGCTTCCTCCGACAAGGTTTTCCTCTGCTTCTTTTTTGCCGTTTCCACCATGATGAAAATCTAAAATTATGCTATCGCTGCCTTTATCTTACACCCGCTTCCTGGCTAGGGGGTGTGTATAGTGTCGTAAAGCAATTTGTGTTTCTCGTGAGACCCGAGACTTTTGAGGCCTCCTGACCCTGATCTTGCAATGCTGGTTTTCTGCTAACAGAGAGTAGGCGGAGTGGAGACAGCCCACAATGACCCTGAAGCTGTTAATTTAAAAAAATCCTGCATTCTTCTGCTTTATTTTTGTGGTGTTGGTTTAAATAAATTAACATAGATGCTGATTACTGTAAAACACTTTCAATTTACTGTAAAACTGCAGGGGATCAGATGTGGAGGCGGGCTCTTGCGTGTCCTGAGCCAGACTGCTGTCGTGTGTGCTCATGAATGTGGCCACATGCATGCGTCCTCGATCCACCTTTAAATGGGGGGGTTTACACATTCAAGGATCTAAGGATGCATTCAAGATGGATTGGGTGTGCACAGAAATGTACCGTGCGCTGTCTGCATGTCATCCTATCGCTCAAGATAGAACCAAAAAAGCTGGCAAAAGAATTTCTGGACTTCAGTGCATGTCTTGGTTGTCTCGCTGATCTGTGCTCACTTTCCAGTCACACATATGAAATGAACTAACGTCACTAACCTGTCGAAGGTTGATTTTTGATGATTATAAAGCAGCTAATACCATAATTGGTACTTGATTCTGTGGGAATCACTGAGAACACAATGTGCAGACAGCTAGCAGTGGGCTCTGAGCCCTGTGGCATTGAAGCTAACTTCCCTCCCATTACCTCCTCTCTCCTTATTCTCCTCCCTTTTTTCCTCTTTCCATTCCCTCGCTCCCCAGAGCTTAAACACTGATTGATGCACTGACTTGTCCGTGTGTGTGTATGTGTAATCAGAACTTTGGCTAACCAACAATCTCCCCAGAGTCAAATCTCTAACACCGCTCCTGATCGGGCCAAGTACTCTGAACACACATGTATACAAAGCTTCCTCCCTTTTTCTCAGTTGACATTTTGGGAGTTATAGTGTGTGTCTATAGTGTAATCAGTTGGAAATGGTTGAATTGTCCTGCACGGCTCTTGTTTTTTTTCTTTTTCTCTGCAGTTCTGTTTGCAGTCTGCCCAGTGCTCTCTTACTCCACGTAATAGTAGTTTTGCCCCACAGATGTTATGACTGTGTGCAGACCTGTAAGTGTGTCATCAGTCCCTTTCAAAGACTGTATCTAATAATGAACGTTGTCTTCCTTTTCTGAAAATGGAAGCCAAGTATCAGTCAGACAAAAGGGGGGGGGGGGTTTCAAAACGAGCTCCATTTACATGCGAGTCTAGTAAAATGAACCTCTAGTCGTCACTTGATTTATTATGTCAGTCAACATTTTCCTTGGGAGTAAATGTATCAATCACTACTTTCAACTCTTCATCAGACATGGTGTCAGTTTTGTTCTCATTTAGCGGAAGATGAGGATTAAATATGGCACATTAGCGCGATAGCCGGTGTGATTGACAGCTGGTGTTGTCGAGCAGGTGCCTGGTTGCAGGTGACGTCAGTTAATGTCTGTTTGGGTAAACTGGCAGTGTATGATTCCTCTGTTGTGGGAGTGTTGCTCGGTGCCATAATCTCTTTGTTGTTTTTTTTTCAGACGAGTTTTTGGGTGGTTAGAGAAATCCTCCACGCACAGACGTTGAAGATCAGAGCAGAGGTGCTGAGTCTGTACATTCGCACTGCCAAGGTATGCACAAGTTTACGCACAACGGGACATTGTTATTCATGTTCTTATGAAGGCCTGCAGTGTGAACTCAACGTGTGTGCTCCGTACACTTTGAACTTACAGAAACTGTGTGACATGAACAACCTCCATGCGGTTATGGCTGTGGTGTCGGCTTTACAAAGCGCTCCTATCTTCAGGCTCACCAAAACATGGGCGGTGAGTATATTTATCTTACTTTGAAAGCCAGTGTGGTTTATTAGCAGAGTGATGTCAATAAACAGGGATGTCAAACAGATGTGGACCAAAACACTGGACATATAGGTTAATAAAAACTAGAAATTCAATTACATATACTAAAAAGGAAGATTTATTTTTAACATTCAGAAAACCTAAAGTCCACTTTTTAAGATGGAATGTCATATATAATATTATCGTTTGTCCCCTAGTGAAATTCCTTAAGCCCACATACAGTTTAGCTGATTGTGTGTGACTGAAAGGTGAACGATGTGTTTTTCATACGCATATTTTGTCAGTATTCATTTTTAGGAAAGTGTGAGCAACAGAGCGTCTACGTCAGTGTTTCTGTTGAAGATGAGGATCAAATAATGATGCTCTGATGTAATAATGGAAGTTTCTTAGAATCTGCTCCACAAAAAACAAAACCAGATTGTTTTGACCAGTCTGTGAATAGTATTGTTGGAAAGAATACACACTCTTCATCTTCGCAGCTGTCATTAGTATCTCGGGGTTAGGTACTGAACAGTAGTCATATCACTTTCTCCCTCTTGTTTTTATTGGCAGTTCAAAAGCAGCTCTTGGGCGATTTTTCTGCTACCCACTGATCTGGAGTGTGTTCTCACTCTCACTTGTCTCTGTTTGATTGTACTGTGCCGACGTGGTCACACGGTAAACTAGTCTGCAGTTAAGCATCTGTTGCTGCTGCAAGCCATTACATTGCAAGCATGCAAACTAAGTGTGTTTCATATTTACTATTAATTTAGATGAATATCTTCATAAAGTGGATTAGAAATGTGCTCCCTTTTAGGTTAACAGGTGTTAGTTTTCAAATCGAAATCACAGTTTCAAACAATTCACTTTGGCTATGGTTTTAATTTAAAAGGTTCTTTGTTGTATGTCTGTTTAAACAGTGCACTATATAAATCTCAAACACATCATACGATGTAGTTAATGCTGATGCCTCAAGTTGATGAAAAGAGATATTGAACTGAAACTTGACATGTAAGGTTGTATCGTAAATCAAATCACAATCAAATATTTTACCCAAATTGTTCAGCCCTTCTTTCTGAAAGCTATTTCCCACTGTGTGCTTTCTAACTTATTTGCAATGACTAAACAACATGACTGCATTTATTGCTGACACTAAAATACGGGACTTGTATTAAAATATCAGAAGTCGGACACACAAGCGCAAACACCTTTACCAGCAGCTAGCTCCGATTTAAAAAAAAAAAAAAAAAATAAATAATAATAAATAAATAAAACACTGTTTTTGTCACTTTGTCTATATTTCAATTCTTTATTTCTGGTTCTTAGACAAAATACATTAGTATCTAAATTCTGTTGTTCTCTCTGAACTTCATAGTTACTCAGTCGGAAGGACAAGGCAACGTTTGATCGACTCGACTACTTGATGTCCAAGGAAGACAACTACAAACGTCTGAGAGACTTCATTAGCAGCCAGAGCATGGTGTCCTGTATTCCATACCTAGGTAAGACACACACATTCTCTTCGTACTTCGAGGTTTGATCTTTGAACCGTGCACTGATCTTTTTAGGCTGTCTGCTTCCAATCTCAATGGTGTTTAAATGTTAATCTAAGGACAGGTGTCAGCGTATGCGTGTGTGTCTCGAATAAACCCGGCATGGAGAAGTGTTTTTTGGTTTCCCCTCACATAATTATCTCATGGATTTTGTCATCAGGCAGTCACATTTATTTTCTAATGTTCCTCTTGTGTTTCCATTCTGCTCCGTTTCTCTGACAATGTTGCCTTTTTGTTTTTGTGGTCTTTTGTGAAACATTTTCTTTCGCTTGGGACAAACACATGAATAATAATAATAATAATAAATGTCTTTTTCCTCTCCATATATTTATCCACCCCTTTCTTTCTTTGGCTCACAAGAATGACATCACAAAAGAATCCCTTTATGGGTTGCGCAGTGAAAACACTCATGCATGGTTTTATTGCCGCACTGTTTGTTCTTTTTTTGACTTTGATGTTCTTCACTGCTGCAACTTTCTTCCGTTACCGTCAGCCTTGTTTCATAGCTGCTGCTGTGAGACTCCAACTTAGACGTTCGCAAACAAACACAGCAAGTCTGTTTGTCGTTACAGAAACTTTTAAGCACCCATTATCCCCACTGTGCTCTGTCACGGGAGTCTGGACGTAATGGTGGACCGTGAGAGGAACGCAAATCTAATGCTGTGTAATGGCACACGATTGCCAGCTTTACTGTATGTCCTCACTGAGAATTTAAGCATATCAGTGATGTGTGACGAGTCTTTTTTTTTAAATATATTTCAGTACGGGTATGTGTGAGTTTTCTTACATTCTCAGCTTGTCAATTATGAGTGTGGATGTGTGATGTGTGACCAGCTGGCTGCTCTCAGAGCTGCACTGAGCCAAGTTGGCACACGGCATGGAAATCACCACTCTCTTGTTTTCAGACATTCCCATCTCTCATAAATCCACTAGATTCTCCCGAGATCGAGGGAGTCAAAGACAGAATGCGTTCACCTCGATTGCTTCGATATCCCAGCTCACAGCAAAAGGGCAAAAGACAGAAAATAACCATAAATATGGTATAAGTCGGTTTGTGTATGTGTTGTTTCTGTCTTTGCTCGATTGGTATCGTGGTCGGGGGGGGTGATAACAAAGCTAAAGAAAGAACTTTATGTCTGCTCTTGGTTGTTACACAGTGATGCATTTGTATCACAGTTGAACATGTGTGTCTGACCTCTGACCTGTGAATTCGGCTCGGCAGACACAGCCACCGTCTGTTTGTGCTCACCACAGGAGCGGCCTTTATAAATGCACAGGAGAACATGTTCCTGTTCTGCAGCTAATCGTGCAAGGACAAAGAGCCCACAGAAATGTATGGCACCACTGTGACAAAACACACACACACACACACACACTCTCTCTCACTCTTTTCCGACTCGTTATCCTTTGACTTTATATAAATCTTGCCATGTAGCATGAGCAGAAAAAGACAACCAAAAGTTATACCTTAACTGTGACTTGACACACAAAAAGGTGATTTGGGTCGCGACTGTATGTTGGTCACACACTTGCTGTGTCAGTGCGGGGTGATGAGATTAACGATGGTTATATTGGCTGAGAGTCTTTCACAGTTTCTCCTGGAAGGTTTTCATCATGCTGTAATCAGCTGTACACATAATTGCAACAAATTGTGAAGTGATAAAAGCAGGCGATAGAAAACCAAACCCAGCTGGCCGGTTGCAGTGGGAACGGGGTGTGACTCCAGAGTTGGATTTCTTTGTAAGATGAAAGACAGAAATGGTTTGACACAGTTCCCCAAACTGATGTGGAAAAGATGGTTCGGGGAGGAGTTTCCAGAAGCACTCGAAACATTTGATGAGCTGTTCATCGTGAGGGCGTCCGTACAACAAGTACAATAACCAGCCTCCTGGTTTTGTTTAAAGCATACTAACAGTCCCTCTTACCTCTCTGTCCCACTACACCCCTGTGTTCTCTTCTTTCTGTGTGAGCTGTTAAGAGATAGCAGAGCTTGCTACAGAGTTTACTCATAGACTTTTCTAACATGGATTATTGTTAATATTTTTCACAATTCCAATTTAATTGATCCTGCCTCTGCAGCAGCTGTGGCTCGAGGGCTTGTTTGTTTTTTTTAGGTTGTTTGTGAGCCCATTCCATAATTATGACCCTGATATCTCAGGAATTCCTGAAATTTTGCACAGATGTACTCAAATATGAACTGATTCGATTTTTTTGGGGCTGAAATGTCAAGGTCACTATGACCTCCCCCATTTTATTGTCTCCAAAAATTCTAGAACTACTGACCCTAAATGTGATCCTTCCATTCTGTTTCCTGCCTTTATCTCTCATATTATCTGGAATTTTCATTTGACCTAAACTCATCTTTTACAGCATCACTTAACATAACCATTGTCATTGCTTTAATTTAGTAAAATTGGCCTCTTTGAGTCTGTCTTTTCCTTTTCAAAACTTTTTATTGGCTTTTGGCTACTTCCTTTCAAAAGAGAGATCTAAATGCAGATTTTCATTGGGGTGACGGTTCATTTTTTATTTTTCCATTGACTTCCAGTGCCTTGATGGCTTGGAATTAATTTAAAATGGGTCAAATAAATTCAATTTGGTGTCCATTCTGGATTAATGGAGGCATAGCTGAAATTTAAATTTTTAAATGTATATTTAGATTAATTTTGTTGTAATTGACAGTGGTCAGACTGTTGCTCAGTGAAGAATGTAAAACTTTAGGGAATTCAATGATTTATTTTGACTTAGAAACTGACAGTGTATGTCATTCTCCATACTCCACTAAAGTGGACATCCACTTGTGTGTGTGTTTGTGTGGACTCATAAACCCACTTCTTTACAACTGCCATTAATGCATTTCAATATGACAAAATGCTTGCATTGTTACAGGGCTAGATATAAAATCGTCAGGTCTATGCTTACTATAAATACACTGATAAATAATGAATGGCAGAGGGACATCATTGTGGCTTGAGTAGAATCACACCTCTTAAATTAACATTCACAAATAAAGCCAAAAATATGTACATAACAAAGCCAGCTCATCATATGCACATTGAACAGCACTGTTGCATGAGTTGATTTTATGTTTGGGGTCAAAGGGTACTCCAGAAGTCCAGACAAAACCTATTTGGTTGGCCCGATTGTGGCCCTATTTATGGTTACCACTACCTTCAGAAAGCCACCATTAGCTGCTCAGAAGGAGTCCCATTTAAGTAAATGACCATTTCCCTTTATTACATAATGAGTGAGTAAAATAAAACACTTTAGATTAATACTGAAAGGTTTCGGGGAGTTTGATGGACCATTACTTTCCAGACTGGCAGGTGAAGAAGAGCAGTTACTTATAAAGAGTTCAATGGCATCAGTCTTCCATCTCTGTCTCAGCTTTGGATCCAGTCACTGCACAGACTGTTAGAGTCATTAGTTTTTGGCTATAAACACTCGCCACCATCTCTTCCTCCTCTCTCTTTTACAAGGCACAGATGAAAGATGGCAGGGAGTCCTGCTTGTGCTTTTACAGAGTCGTTTGATGGGTAGATAAAGACGTGGAGGGGAGACAGTGTTGCATTCGGAGGTTTCAGTCGATTGGTCGGATCATGAGGCGCACTGACTTGAGCGAGTAGAAACCGCCTCCATATTCTGCCCAGAAAATTCCATCCTGAAATTTGCTGCGGTAAACTCCCCCACTGTACCAGACACCATTCAAGTTGGTCTGGCCACAGGCATTGTACCACCAGCCACCCTTATGGAAGTGGGCACAGTTGCCTAGAGAAGAGAGACACAAAGAAATCAACAGGTGTGATGGACAAAGAAGACTTTGTCATAACACTAAAACTTATAAGTCTATTTGGAACTCCTCAAGCATTCACCCTACCAGAAAATGCGTCCTTGTCACGATCGAGTGTGGTGAACTGTTTGCCGTTGTGGCTGCTGAAGGAGTCCCCAGCATTGCCTTGGTAGGTACCAAGTCTCAGCCTGTAGCCCTCTTTCTCAGACTCCAGGTGGAAGCTGCTGTATTCTGCATACACCTTCTTCCCAGTCCAGTCCTCCATCTCTATCATGAGTTTGTAGTCGCCCTGTTTCCCCAGGTTGTAGATGTTGTCAAGTCCAAGCCAGTGTTCACCGTCCATGTTGCCAAAGCCTCTCTGTCGGGGGACAAGCACGGCAGCATGTGTTTTGATTTGAGGTCTGTTTTATAGGTGAGACTGCAGATTGGCACAAACGCAGGACTTTAACTTCTTCAAGTGTGTCAGGGAACAACGATGGCCTTCACATACCTACTCTGACTGGTTTGTTTGTTTAGGCTGCTGTAGAAACATGATGGTGGAAGATGGCAGCATCTGTTAAGCAAGGCTCTTGCCTAAAGTACATATAAATGTATTATTCTAAGGCCACAAATGCTCCATGATTTTTATCTTCAAGCTATTATACACTTATACAAACATACACGAGTAGTGTATTTAATAAACCCTCTTAAATGTTACACTTTGCAGCATTGATTAGAGTTAGTTTACATTGTGGGTAAGCGAACTGTTGAAAGAATGGCGCTTTTTATTCTGTGGTTTGTGAAATCATGTCCACCAATCACAAACAGAAAACTGGAGTGAGGTCAGTAAGATTCATTTTCCGAGTCCCGCGTTTAGAGGAGTGTAGCCTCTGCACTCAAATAAAATTAAATCAAATCTGCTTCCCATCCAGACAATAATGTGTTGAGGTTGTAAACTGTGGTTTCTCACTCAATATGAATTAGTTGGTTGGACGGGGCAGTGGCCAGAAGTTGGATAGAAAGTAAAGTAAATCTAGAACTGAACAGCCATTTTTGTAAGGTTGTTTCTTTCCATTTTCTCCCATGCTTGCTTGGTTAGCTCATGGATCACTTTCTAATTGCAAAGGTGGACACGTGGAAGAAAAGGAGGAAAAACACATTTATCTGTGGTGTCAAGGGCAACGTTTTGTTTCCTTTTCCCTGATTGCGTATATTTTTGTTTAGGTCCCTGGCTACACTTCCTGGCTGTGTCTTTAAGCAAATCTACCAGGCTGTTTACGCTCAAGCAAGTGCTTATTTAGTGACCTGAAAATGAACTGCAGAGACCGGGTTGCTAATAAGAGTGGTGATGAACAGCTGTGAAAACAGCTTTTTTTTTCATAAATTGTCTGAATGAACCCCAGGCTACCCCCCTGTAAACATAGTTCTCAAGAAACCTACCTTGTAATTCTCCCAGTTCCGAAAGAAGTTAACAGAACCGTCTCTCCTCCTTTGTAACACCGTCCATCCTCCATTGTCAAGGCCATGTTCACACCAGGCCTGGATCAGCTGGTCACTGCCGTCTGCCTTAAGCAGGTATATCCCACTGGTGGTATGTCCTGCTTGGCGCACCTGAAAACAGTCTCTGAATGGACCTGCAGTCGCAAAGATCAATATAGACAAAGCAGAAGACGAGAGGAAAGTTTCATTATTGTTTTGTTTTTAAGTTCCAACCCCACTGGTTACACCTCGTGCAGCTTTGACATTTCTTTTTGGTTCAACAATAATTTTAAATATATTTAAAACACAGTTGGGCCAAGTGCAATGCCAAATCACAGACATGCCGTCATTTCAATAAATCTAAAATGTGTCACAATATTATATAGTATAATATTAGAAGATAAGCACTGTAGTCTTATAGAGATGCCCAGTCCACGCGTTCTTACATTCTTCATATTGAGGGGAACAGGCTCCTTTAGCACAAACCTCCTCATCTAAAATCACACCATCATTCAAAAATGTGACTTAAATTGTGACCCATAATCGAAACTTAATATTTTTAGACATACCTCTTAGCCTTGCATTTTGTTTATCATTATCAATATTGCAAGTATTTTGGATTTGATACCTCTGATATTAGCACTTAAGGCAACATCATGTGGGCGTTTGTTAAAAACCACGTTACTGAAAGGCATCACAGATTTGAGATTTGTTCAATATGCGGTTTAAAAGCATTTATAGATGGTTAAGAATGAACCCCCTTTAATAACTCCTACAGACGCAACATGGATCTTATATATTTTGGTTATGGCATCCAGTATGATGTGTGTTCACGTGTAGATGATGAAGTCGCACTGAATCATTGGCTAAAATGTAGTTTAGGTTAGCACCCACTTTTAGAGATAGTCATCTACACTTCTGACACTGTCCGATCTTTGCAAGTTCTCTTTGGTCGCAAGACAGTGACAACAAACCTCTTTTACAGGAAGATGTTGGACCAAAGAAATCACAATGGTTGTGTCACATTGGTCATCTTCGGGGGACAGTTCAAAATTGTGCAATGTACAATTCTTAAAACAATTCTCCCATGCAAATAAATAACCATACTGAGTGTTGCCCTGAAGTGAACAAGATGTTGTATTTTCATCACATATGCTAAAGTCATTATCGTCACTCTGGAGGCTTCAGACAGCAGACAAGAAAGGGGGGGAAAGAAAGTAGAAAAGGGGAGATATTGTTGCCACATTCTTTGGAAAATATTTTTTCCTTCTCCAAAAATCTTACTGTACATAGTGTGAAAATTACTTAGACCGCGTGTAGACTGACCTCAATGGTAATATGAATATTAACTAAAGAGTTTGTCTTCATATGCAGCCATGTGGTAGCGCTGCTCCCAAAGCTGAAGCAGATGAACCTAAATCCAGCTTATTTCCTCTGTTTTCCCCTGTGTGAATTATAAGTATTAAATCAGTATGAAGACAGGCATTGTGTTGGAGCATAAAGACCCTTAAGGCCCATGGAAGATGGTTTTCTCAGCTGTAATGTGGACCGAGTAACACCAGTTCACATATTTCCCCTTTTCTCTCCTGTCAGTATCTCTTCAGTTTCTTTATACATTGCTTTAAGAGGTTGGGGTTAAAAATAAATTGAGCCCCCAAGCCCCTAGTGGTTTAAATAGGACCCAATCAGACCAAACTGTGGTGAGGCACAGTCTGTTTATAGTAGTAAACCTACATGGAAGTGAGCCCATTAGTGTTGTTTGGTGACGCAGCTTTGGCCTTGAAGTTTTGTCAATTTTCATTCCTAATTTAGATAAACACTAAAATGATAGGGTACATTCATCCATGGATACTTAACTATGGCAAACAAATGAACAATTAAATGAAAGTAATTCCATCTTTGTTAGGTAAATGACATGAAAATTTAGAAATGTTAAAAATACAAGGCTTGTTTTTTTTATGTTATTGAAAATCATTGAAGGTCCAGTGGGTGAAATATAGGGGGGTTTATGGGTAGAAATTGAATATACAGTACTATCCATAAAGGGTATAACCACTTTAATATAAACAATGTGTGGTTTTCTTGGCTGCTAAATGAGCCTTTTTTTATGTACCTCAGACAATGGCCTTGCTTTTTGGACAAACAAGCCAGAGTGCACATTTCACATTCTGTAGAAGAAGTCTATTACGAATGAAGAATTACTGAAGTAGAGCATCCTTTCTATTCTTTGAATGCCACTATAGTTCCCTGAGGCACTGGAGAAAGGGCTTCATTCGTTACAGTTTGCAGTCTCACCATTAAATTACAAAGTGAACCTTAAACTGGTGGTGAAAGATGCGTCAGTCACTCCATCCCTCATTTTGTGCTGTTTTTCTTGGTTGTAAAGAGTCTTGGATTCTTGCAAGGTTTGATTTGCTTTTTGTCTTTGTAATCTCCTCTCCTCTTTGTGTTTGTGTTTCCATGGAGGTTTTTTGTATGGCCTATTTGCTTCTCTGTTTATCAAGCTAAAATGGGCTTGTTATTGTTGATGCTTGTGCTTTGGCTGAAGATGTTGCAAGAGCCTTGTTGAGAAGAGAGGCATTTTTTGGAGAATGAACCACTGGCTACCAGATATCCTCATGGCAAAACAATTATCTGACATTTAGGACTGACTTCACACTGCACTATACAGGCAGTACAATTTCAGATGTTTTGTTTTAAAGTCTGATGTGATTTGCCATATTGCATCACTCTCCTGACTCCCCTGTCAGTATTCAAACAGGCCTTCTCTTATTCCCCTCCTTGTCTGAGAGATGTTACAAATGATTTAATCAATTTTACATCCTGGTTCTTTAACCCCTGGCAACATTACCTGCCACATTATATTCATCAGTCAAAATACAGCAGCCCGTTCGGCTTTTAAGAGCTTTATCGAAGAAATACTCTCAACTTGTAAATTGGATTAATCTCGGAGATGATCTTCCCCAGGGGATCGTCTTTGTGAGGTGTGGGAACACAAGAGTGTTTGGTCTGATTTGATAGTATTGTGAAACTTATCCCTTACTTATTACTTACTTAATTACTTATCCCTCCATCATCTCCCGCCACTTTTAAATAGGTACATACCTTCTGAGGTAAGTGTTCCCTGTGGTGGTGGAGGATTGACTCCAAAGGGGCTTGCAGTAGGTGAGTCCATTTGTGATCCTCGGGTAAAGGCACGTTTGTTGTAGTCCCTCTGTACTTCATTGGTGAAACGATTGTTAACTGGTATATTCTGTGGCACCACCTGTACCAGTGGAGGTACCACAGGGAGCTCACTGCGCCTCAGTGTCCTCAGACACTGTTCCTCCAGTTCAGAGATAAGAACGGATTGGTTGTTGACCACTGCGGCCATCATGCCAAACCGGGCCTCCAGCTCCTTGTACCGGGAAGCCAGTCGCATCATCTCTGAAGTCACATTGAGGACACGGTTCTCTAGCTGGGCCAGCTCCAGAGAGTTGTCTCTTTTCCTGATGATCTCATGCAGCAGCTGCATATAGAGTTGGGTGACCCTGGAGTTCATGTTCCTGCTCTCTTTCCGCAGCAGCTTCATCTCATTCACCAAGTTACCATCCACGTCTACCACCAGCTGCAGCGTCTCAATCTCACGCCGCTGTTTGCTTAGCACCTCCCGCACATCTGCAATGTCCATACGGGTCACTCTGTTCTTGTCTGGTTCTGGGCCTGTGGTGCTTGCACAGATTGGACCTGTTGACAGATATAAGAGATTGTACTGGGGAAGGAGAAAGTCTAGCATGTCGATGAGAAACAAAGATAGTAGTGTAGTTAATGACTTGTTATATGAACCTGTGATTCTCTGCTCGGGTACGAGGAAGGTGTAGGAGCACTTTTTCTCGTCTGGATCCTGGGGAGCTCTTTTACTTCTATGTAGAAAGGACTCTTTGGTCCTCCGGGGTTCCCTGGAACTCCTGCAGTAACTTTCCTCCCAGAGGGAGAGGCAGAACACAATAAACAGGCTCCACATCGGCCCCTGCATTGCTGCTGGCTGTTAGATGAATAGATGGACAGCTACTTGTGCTCCCTTTAAATTCCTCCAGGCCGTCCTGCAGGAATGTCAGACGCTGGGGGTTAAGAGTCGAAAACAGCAACTTCTTTGTCTACAGAGGCCAACAAAGACGATGCAAATTGCAGGGTTGTTGATGCCATACTTTTCAAGAGGAGAGAAAATTGGAATGAAAAAATAATTTAGCAATTTCCACGTATGATCAGTAATTGTTTAGAAAATGTTTTCTCTATGAGCAGTTAAAGTGTTGTTAGGTCATTGTTCCACATAATGTTTGTGTGGAAAAACTGAAGGAGAGAACACATTTTCTGAACGCCCAGAAGCACCAGCTCTGCTTTCCATCTCAGTTAGTCCCCCTGCTGACTGACACCCCCTTTTTTTCTGATATGTGGCAGCTGGCCATGCTTCTTCTTTAGTGCCTGCCCGTATGTGTACCTCATCTTAGAAAAACAACTCCAAACCTCTTGTCTTGCAGTTTATTCATCGTTCTTTAGAAACCCTTAGACAAACTCTTTTTTAGGAATTTCAGGACCTTTGCTGAATGTTGCTCACTTTGACCTAGTTCTACTTTAGGTTTCTGGGTCATCAACTGTCACCGCCCCTGAAGCTGGTCCCTTTTAATCACCCAGTAAGTGACTTGGAGCACTAAGTGGCAAACTCAGGGTTGTGAGGCTTTCAAACAGCATTACGTTCAGTCGTATCAATATTGTTTGAATGACGAGAATGTTCTCAATCTTACATCAAGGAACCTACTTGTAGACTAGTGAAGTAAAAGTGAAACGTGAAATGCTCGCCTCAGCATTGTCCCCAGTCTCCCTTTCTACGGGGTTCCTACAGTTGAAATTTCTTGAATTTTAATGTTGTGTTTTTGAGGTTTGAAAAGTGCTTGAAAATGCTTGAAATTGTACCTGTACTTCTTTCACCGAGCAGTTGACTTCCTTTCTTCCTACCCAGAGACCAGCCATTGCTTTCCCTCGCAGTAAGGTTTAGCTGTATACATACTTGCACAGTGTCCTCCTTCCCTTCAGTAAAACATATGGACCCATATTTGCAATGTCCTGTGAGATAATTTGAAAATGCTCATGGCGCAACATGACTCCATACACCAAGACTATTTAATAGGACACAAGTCACAAACATTGTGTGCAGAGTTGTCTTCAGCATTATCTACTGTACTGTAATTCCAAGGAAGACTCTCTGCACTAAATCTTATGCACATTGAGTCAAGTTCTGTTTCTCATCAGGGCACGAGCACAAAAATCACACACACACACACACACACACACACACACAGATATACGCCATTTAACAGCCTGGCCCGGGCCTGCACGAGGCCAAGACCGACTTTGCTTCCAAATCCACTCCATTACTCCTCAGCGATTCTGGACTCAGTGCCACATCATTGGGTTCTATACCTCCACCCTGAAACTCAGGCGTTCTGTGTCTCAGATATGACGACATTGTGGTTCTTCAGGAATTCTAACAATTCTGTCAATTCTGGAGAAGAGACAGGATTTGCAACTAGTCCTGCAGATCTATAGTGTGCATGCACACTCGTGATGGTATTATGTTGTGAGTCTGTTTGTATGATCGAATGCTTTGTGTGCATGACTATCCTGAGACGTTATTCATTTTCATGGTTGTGTGTTTTTCCAGCAGCTGGTGTGTGTGTGTGTGTGTGTGTGTCTGACAGCGTAACCAGGTATTATATACTTATTGACCTCCAGCCTCTAATGACTTTAACAGTCTCATCGGCAGTATCACTTCTCAAGTCTATCTTCTCGTCCAGACTGTTACTGACTCTTTCTGTGAGCTTCAGAAAAATGACTGTACTCTGCATGGTTTACAGTTGAGGAGCATTCACTGGACGGGGAACTTTACAGCTCATCCATCAGCTCTCGCCTCCTTATTTTGCCACCTCTTTTTTTTTTTGGTATTTTTTCCCCTCTCTTCCTCTTTTTCATCATCTCTTTCACTCTCTCTCTCTTTCCTGTTTTGTGGAGCGTGATTTTTCCCCTGGGTGGTGGTTCTGAGTACAAGGGGCCTAGTCTATTTCATAGAAACACAACATATCAAAGACATCCAAGTGAGTGGGGAGAGGTCACTTGTGTATTTTGAAGGCACACAATTTATAGTGTTTCCTCAGAAGAAGCCAGACGGCTCCGTTTTTTTTCAACCTCAATCCTAAACTAAACACATCCTAAGAGTTTGGGGGAGTTAAACGGCTATTGAGCATAAAGGATAAAGGTCTCACCTGCGTGGTAAATGGAAGTGCCATCAGTCGATATTCTTTTTGTTGTATAGATTACATCACAGTAATGCAGTTTTCTTTATCCTGATATGTGATGCTGCCCCACCTTTAGTAAATATAAAAGTAAAACTGCTAGAAAGTGGGTCATGGCCCTTTTTTCTTCTTGACCTGTCGTGATGCTTAACTTTAGGCAGAACATTTCAAAGATTAAGTTCTAGCTATGAAATACCTATCCTTTTTAGTGTTTTATTTATTATTATTATTATTATTATTATTATTATTGTTGACAGATTTATACCCTTTTATCTGCCTGGGTATTTCTATATAATTACTTTCCTCTCTGTGTGAACCCTCACACGCTGAACCTCACTTTCTAAGTACTTCCTTTCCTCTTTGCTCTCCTCCCCCCAAGTTAAAGCTAAATCCTGTACATTGTTTAGATGTGTATGTTATAGCGTTACTTGATCAACATAAGAAATACATATACATATGATATTAGGATTTATTTCATTTCTTGTTAGCTCAGGTCTTGTGACAAAGTGTTATTAAACTTTATGACATTCATGTGGAACTTTATGACATTCATGTGAAACTATGGAACTTAAAGTGCGCCTCTGACTTTCTATTTTGGCAATATTTGGAGCTTCATAAGTCTTCTTAATAACACTGTTGGGCCATCTTGCTATTGATAGTTGTTAATAGTCAGGAGATATATGCTGGTGGACCTTTTAATTCCTCACTCTGTTTTTATGTATTGGAGCAATGGTATGTTTTATTTTCCTGGCTGTTATTGGAACAGTTCAATGACAGACAGTTATTTATGAGTAGCTCACTTCTTTTGCTTCTTTTTTTTCTTGTCCAACTGGGAACCATTTTCATTTGAGCAAAACACAATCATTTTACTGTTGAAGTTTTTTTTTTTGTTAAGGTGTCTGTCATCTTCAAAAGACAAACTATCAAAGGTGCCATGTGTGTATGCTACTCTGAGGCCTCTCTGTTTTGTTTATGGTGTTCTAAATGTGTCCTGTTTTTTTTGTCAGTTAAAGGTTGAACTGCTCTGTCGGTTTATATTGAAAGCAGCTCTTTGACTTGGACAGGAGAGATCATATTTGAGGTCTTGCTTCAGATTCATTTAATAATGATTAAAGACTTGTGCCGTGATGATAGACCTCTAGAATACCTTATATGCACACTCATGATCACAGTTATTTATCTCCACACACATTTGCACATAATTCCTATACACAGATGGTGGTGACAAAGCCCAGAGCTGAACAACTATTTCAGTTTGGCTTGTTTGTTAGGTCACCACACTGCTCACCACACATGTTCATACTGCCTTTCATCTAACTTGGTATGTGATTAGTTTTATGCCATATGAGCAGACGGAAATAATGACGTTTTGTCTGTCGAAAGAGAGGAAATTACCAGAGAACCCAGTAAGCAACTGTGTGTAGCACTGTTTTCTTTTCTCCTAGACTGGAAACATTTGTTTTGCCTGGTTGTATAAACAGCATCATTCATGTAGTCATCGAATGTTTTTAGCCCAGAAAGACAGCCATGTGTCATTAACATAGCTTTCGGTTACACTGAATTTATTAGGAAGTCCAAAAATGATTAAGTAATTTGTTTAAAAAAAATCTGTTCCACGGAAAGTTGGCTCCCTGCAAGTAGATGATATAAGGTGTGCCGTTTAGGACCTATCCTTCAAAGATTTGTCATATTTAGACACAAGTTTTTTTGAGGATCATTTCATTTCAAGATAAATGGTCGTATGCTGAGGATTATTATATCCACTCCTCATTGTGTACTTTTTTAATGCAAATATTTTATCCATTGCCTCTTATTTGGCTTATTTCATCTTTAAAGCTCCACTGTGACTCTGTCGTCTCACTGTTTCACATTTGCTAGTGTAGCTGCTGTGGTTCCCCCTCCACTCTGTCAGCCATGACATAAAACGGCATCACTCTGTCTGCGGTGGGAGAATGTCCCCACAGTCGCGAAAACAAAACACTGCAATGCTGAGAAACACAGAGGGAGATGGGTGGTGTTGATTGGCTCATTTGACAATGGTTTGAATGTAATGGATATTCATTCAGTCATAGGATTTCTCCATATGATGATCATTCTTCATTACCTAAACCACGTTTGGTCTCAGAACCACATCTGAGAACTGACTGTTGAAAGATGGCTGAAATTGAATTGAATTTTGTTTGGTTTATTGTTTTCTGTAATATCAGCAATGTTAGTTGATGATATCTTCTCCTTTTTCATTTTCCTTCTGCTGGAGCTGTGTATTTTTGTTCTGGTTTTCCACCTACCCCACTCGCCCTGCCCTCATCTCTCATTGGCTCTGATCCCACAGAGCGATAAGCGACTGTTGAAGCGGTGCCAGTCGGGAGCTTTTGTCTATTACTGAAAAATTGGGTTAGATAAAATCACGTAGTGTTCATGTTGAATGTCAGGTTTTAGGAAAGTATTTATAATGATAATTTTCTTTCACTGAGTTTGGCAAACATCTTTGTTTCTTATGTCTGGCATGGCACTGCACAGCCCAGTAACAATGTTACATCATGACTGAAGTTGTTTTATTGACAGAAATGTTATTTAACCACATTGTTACTCATTTTCTGGTCAGTGCGTCTCCTTCAGTGATTTACCAGTGATGTTTGTGTCTGTCTATGCCGTGATGGGTTGCAGGTCAACAAGTGGGAGAAAAGGAACAAATGTATTTATATTTTCATTGCCAATGGGTTTCCCAGCCTCAAATTCTCCCCCCGTCGTCCACTCCCCGTATCTCGTCCTCAAACTCTTCCACATTCAGTTCCCACAACACACAACACACCATCAGGAGAGGGAAAGAGACATACAAACAAAATGGAACGTGTGAAGGAGAGAGAGTTTGGATTCAAAGCGGATCAACAACAAACTGACGCAGTGCTGTACATGAAAATACGGCCCTCAGCCAGCTGTTATGTTATTACACAGCCAGAGGCTTGACGTCCCCCAGTGTTTCACCCATACATGATGTCACCAGCCACTGTTTCTGTCAACAAAGCTGAGTTACATGACCGCTCATACAACCTGTCCCTTCAAACACACAAACTGACTCATTGTTGCATGCTCACTGAAATAACTGTTTACACAGCCACAAGTGGGAAATTGAAGGGGAACAGAAAATGTAAGAACATCAGCCCAGCACTGGATTAACGATAGACGTATAATCACAGTGAAGATGTGAGGTAATGGTTGAGGACTGAGTGCGGGAAGTCATTTTAATTACTGACGGTTCGATTAATGACAATAAACAGCAGGGTACATGGTGAGAAGATCACTGCCAAAGAAGAGGAAAAACTTATAAAATCTCATCATTAAAAACAAAGAAACTTGGCAAAGTAAATAGATTGCACTACATTATCAATGGTTCTGTTTTAGATTTCCTTATTTAACAACGTTGGAAGTATTTAAAAAGAGAAATCAAATGAGGTCTTAAGAGCTAGAATAGTTGTTTCATTTATAGGCTGAGCCAGTAATAAAATGAAGGATGAAGTATAAAGGGAAAGATGCTGTGATAAAGTGGTTCAGTTTAAGGAAACATTAGTGGTTAGAACACAGCCAACCCCCCAAAAAACTCCAGAAGCGGGTCCCGGCTCCTGCTGTCTTGCTACTGAGTGCTCTGCCGTCATGATGCTGTATTACTGAGGAGGGATCCCCTCACCACCCAAACCCCCCTGAGGCCCCACGGGCCCCAAACTGTTTTTCCTTCTTCTGTAGTGAAACTCTAAACTGTGGGCTGATGTTGGGGTCAGAGTTGGGGATTATAGTGCAGCACCACCCTTCCTCTGTCCCCCCAAACCGAAAGCTCGGCAACCTCTGCAATCAATCGGTCTTTGTGGAAAATGCAACTCCCCCCCCCCCCCCCCCCCCCCCACAATTGGCACAACACACTAACACAAAAACACCCGTAAGCACAAATAGTCTTCTCTTTTGTTGGAGGAGACAGAGTTCAAATGAATCTGTCATACTGAGTGAAGATGAGGACTTGCGACTCTTCACCATCCTCGTCCATCACCCATCGACACTCATCACAAAAACACACAACCCTGCATGTCTCCCTGTGCACAGTGATATATGCACGAACAAAGACGCAATCATAAATCTTACTGTACAAAAGTTTGTCTACCACAGTAATTTATCACCCTGGCAGCATGATTTAAAGGTTTACCTCACTCGAAAAGTGGCACTTGGCTTTGAATGAACATGTGTTGTGAAGGTTTCAAGCATTAGAAGCGTGCTGGAGGAGGTTCAGGGGAGTGAGGAGAGCTGGGGAGCTGGGTGGGGGTTCATTAAAACATTCTTATGGATTTTTGTTTGGCTGGATGGTTAACATATTCAGACGTGAACAATGAGTCCTCGTAACAAGTCACACAAAGTCTTTTCTTGGGTTTTATTTCTCCATTGTGTCACACCTAAACTTAAGCTCATGCCACTGACGGCACATGCTTTCTATTAGTTAAATCAACATGCACATACACCCATTGCCTACTGGCTTTACTTAGTTACACGCCTCTCCTTCTCGTCTGATTATCCTGACCTCCTGCCTGACCTCTTCCTCCATATGTTGACCTGTCCATTCAGCTGTGTCCAAGCTCACATCAGGGGGGACTCCAAATGAGTTTCATGGTGCAGCTAGAGGCATTTCTTTCAAATTTGACTCCAAATATGACTCCAAATTTGACTCCCCTTTCTCCCACAGTTGTTTTAATTTTTTTGTAGTAATCATCTAACCCTGTCACTCATAGACCCACCTCAAACCTGGTGTTAGCATGCTATCTTAGTGATGGCAGGTCTGAACATATCAGTCCTGTATATGTCCTCAGTTCCACATTCAGTGCTGGTTTGAGTACACATGTGACCTCGTCCCTAAACCGTATCAACACACTTCTTTCCTAATGGTTAAAATGTATTTCATGTGACGCCAACACGAGTCATTCACTGTAGCTTGGTTCTTCTTTCACTCATTCACAAGCATGCGCACACAAACACAGAAACACACAGTGCACACATGTGCTCAGTCGGACTCTTTTAAAAACACCATTTTGTCCTTGCAAACAGTTATGATGTCAACGTGTATTTGACGTAAAGGTGGGTGAAGCCAGGCTTGATGTGTCTAGGATACATTTCAATGCCAGGTGCGAAGAGTCCATGTGTGATCGGATCACTGAGGACTGATGTTGCTACCAGGACTGAAAGGCGCCATGATGTACGGATAAGTTTTAAGCCGCCGTGTGTCCGGCTTTGTTTGTAGTAGGAGCAGTGCTTTAGGACAAGACCAGGTCTGCATCCTGTGTGCCTTGGAGTTATCCGTGTCTGTTTCTGTATGTGGGTCTGTTTTGTACTGATAAGATCACTCGGGCTGCCCGTTAGTTACACATCTGTGTCTGTGAGGGGTCCACACACAGCCGGGACAGTGAGGTACAGTTGGCTGCAGGCCCGTCACCTAAAAACCACAGCTGGCTCTTACTGGCCAAGTGAGCTATCGGTCCCCTGCTGGGTTACAGCAGAGTCTGTAACGGGGTGACTGGGGAAGGTCTGACGGAGCTCAGCTACCGAGTTTACAAAAGTTTGAATGGGAGAGACATCAAACACAGTCAGGGTGAGGGTTAAGAGAATGTTAAGTTTATGTGCATCTGTCGTAATGAACTGTTTGAGTTTTCGCTCAGGCCTGTGCTCCCGTGCTCCCAGGTACTGGTGCTCAGTAAAGAATGTTCTGGAAATGTCTCAATCCAGCTGCTCCTGCCCTCTGTTTATCTTCTTCAACAGAAGATTATTTTGCAGCCTGTTTTATTGTAGGTATTGATATTTTGAGTTATTGCTCAAAAAAAACTAGCAAGCTCACAAAATGTTTTCTTGGCTTTTTTTTTCCCATCGCCTTTTCTTTTTTCTTTTGATATGGCTGTTTGAAGGTACGTGTGTGTGCGTGTGTGTGTGTGTGTGTCTTTCATGGCTGTTCGCAGCCTTCACAGATGTGGCTTTGTGGCAAGCAGAACATTTTCCACAGATCTCACCAACAGATCAGGGCATAAGTGAAAACATTTGAAGGTAATTGTGAGATGTTGATATGCAAGTATAACAGATTGTTGCCATTAACGTTCAAAGGATTCACTATCATGGCAAGGTTGTGTCTGAAGTGTTTTCTGACCATGGGATGAATTTGATGAAGGATGTGGTCCCACTTATATTACACTACATCATCACTTTTTTTCCTGACCCTGTGATGGAGACAGAAATAGTCTGTTTCCACAACCAATAGAGTTATTTGACCACTTTATTAATTAAGTGTATGCTATTGATGTTACCCTGATTTCTGCAAGTTACCTGTGCTTCAACCCTGCACTCTTACTAGCAGCAAGGCTCAGATGGTGCTGTAACAGGGAAAAAATAAACAAGCCTGGCTCCGCTGCTCAAATCTCTCCATCTGATCAGATCAGACATTAGCCTCCCCCAAGTGATCAAGTGGAATGTTCTGTTTCTTTTTCTTCACTTTCTCCCATTTTTGCCCATTTGTTTCTCTTCCGGTCGAAAATAGTGTAACATTTAAAAGTGTTTGTAATCTTGTTCTTTGAGAAAGTGTAATATATTACTTTAAAATGTAATAATATCACTTATTTCTTGGAATAAATACGATAAGCGACATCACTCATTATGTTACCGTATTACTTTTGTAAATACAATCGCATAGTGATGTGCAACATGTTTCTTTTGGAACTGGATCCACTTTGTTGAAACAAAAGACAGCAGTCAAACTGCAGAACTGCCAACATGGCAGCCTCTCCCAACTTTTACTTTCCTTCTGATGTGACCTGCTGTGACCTGCTTCCTGTACATGAAGCAGAAATAAACTGTGATGCAGTAACACAGTAGCCCAGCGTTACTTTGCTTCGTTTAGATTAGATTGTAATAGTACTACACTTCTCACACACTAACCGTCGCTGGGTAAACTAATAAATAAACAAATAAAAGTACATTCATATATATGACTGAGTTACATGTTACTGCCCAACACTGCTTGTTGAATAACCTGTGATGGTTATGGTGCCACAATCTGGCAAAGACAAATCCACCAAAGGCATTCTTTATAAATTCAGCCCCAAACATATGGCATTCTACTCACCCTTTGCATCCCTGAGATTGTCTCTCATACTGTGGAGTCACACTGTGGTTGAATGTATGCACATAATGCATCTCACATAAAGCGCAGAATTGTCTGTCTGTCTGTCTGCCTGTCTGTCTGCAGCTGGAGCCTTCAGTCACGAAATGTCCTAACCTCTTCAACCTCTCAGCCAGAGTTCCTCACAACTGCACACACTCACACACACACACACACACAGACTGACCCACTGCCAAACGCTAGAATCAAACTTCAAAACTAAATGAACTCAGATAAGACATACCTTGTTGTTACCAGTGGTGGGGGTGTGTTTCCTGCAGTTATAGCTTCACCTGTTTTGTGTATTGTGTCTTCACCGAGCTACAGTGCTGAGGACTCATCTCTCTTTCTCTGTCTCTCTCTCTGTCTCTGTCTTTGTCCCAGTCCTCTGAGGTGCTCCTCTGCAGCTGAATATTAAAGTATAGTCTTTTTTCATCAGGGTCCTGCTTCCCAAAGATGTCTTCTCTGTGGACTCAGCTGTCCCAGGGCTTGGACTGGGGCATGGTTCAAAAGCCGGCCACTTCAACAGACTGAGCTCTAATTACTGATGCTTTGAGTTTTCCACAAAGGATGGGGGAGACCAGAGGAGGGGAGGGGAGGGGAAGGAGGAAGAGAGGGGAGGGGAGGGGGATGAGGGTGTGGGAGTTGGAGATTGCTTTTTTTTTCCCTTTGATTTTTTTGGAGTGGCCCAGCCTACCTCTGATGTCACAGTAGAAGAAATAGAAAGACAGAAAAACAGTGCAGACATTTCCCATCCTCAACAGTGTCTCTCGTGAAGAAGTGGTTCTGCGGGGTTTGGAGCACTAGCTCAAGCTTTCGCTGACCCCCTTCCTCCTCAATTACAACTTCCGATTCTCCTCCTTTTTCACTTTTCCTGTGGCAGCGGTTAGAGCTGATTGTAATGCTGTTCAGGTTTCTGAACAGCTTCCTCTTGAGTTTCAGCTGCATATGTAAAAGCCGGAGTCAGCACAGTAGGACAAAAATGCACTCCAGGTGTAGTCTGAAGAATGAGAAATGTACAGATAATGTGTTTTTCCAGCTGTAATATTTATATCTCTTACAATTACACAAGTGGAGCAATAGTTGGAGGAGAACGTTTTCTTCCTGCTTTGAGAACAGATCCCACGGTGTTACTTGTAGGTTTTCACCTTGATCCTTTTTTTCATAGCGGGTTTTCAAGTGTCCAAAGCACAGGCTCTGTGAGCGTGCGTCTGTCGGAGGGTGTTTAAGGCAGTATGGATTTGTGCTGTTATCCCCGACATGCTTTCAGAAGAGCAGCTACAGCAGTTAAGCCTTTAGAATCGCTCTCTTCCTCTGCTGCTCCCCATCACAGCTGAGCCTTTTAACACTTGTAAACTGCTCTCAGCCCCCCCCCCCCCCACCCCATCTGATTCTAATCAGATGGTGTTTATTATTGTTTGTGTGTGTGAGTGAATGGTATCCTGAACACCTGAAGGTTTCACCCTTTTATCCTTTTAACCCGTTCCTGAAGCTTTGTTGTCGTTTCATATTTGTGCATCTGCGTTTTAACTGCACACGTGTTGTAAATGAGTGTGTATGTGCACACATCTGCAGATGTGTTATGTTATTTTTCAAAGAAGCGGAGGTGTGGGGTTATCACACAATATTCAATCGTGTGATAACGTTTCCTACATCTGCACTTAGTCTCGATGCTGGCCTGCAAAAGAAAGATTAGGGAAGAAAGGAGCAGCGTCGCTTCACCTCTGAGGCTTGTTAATCTCTCTTGGTTTGAAGCTGCTTCTGAGTTTGTGTCTCAGTGTTAATATTTATGTAATGAGAGACTAAGAATTTCAGCTCTGCTCCACATCTGCCGCAATGAGGTTGGGAGATTTGGAAAGAAAACGCTGAAGAGAAAATTAGTCATCCACTTAAAGCACTTATCAAATCAGATGGGAGCACATCAGGACAAAACATTGGTTTTAGACACTCAAGTATATGCACAAAGCAGAAGGGTTCTTTCTTTCTTTCTTTCTTTTTTATCTCTGCGTTTTATTAAACATGCAGTCTGTAGTTACCAGCTGGTCTTCACAGCTGCATGAGACTTACATCAAGCATGCAAAGAAATAAACTTTTATTATGATGTCCAGCTATGTTTTGTATCCTCATGTTTACTTTTTAATGAGCTCAGCTCTCTTGTCTCTAGGCAGGAAAATCCTCATGTTTCCCACTGCTGTTTTAATATTACACTTCTGATGGGCATGGTTTTAGGAAGAAAAAGTACGTTTTGTGATTGTCTGACTAAAACGGTACTTTAAAATACATGTCGACATGTTAATGTGACTAAATTGCACACATTGGGTTTTCTCCAAGTTGCATTAACACACCCAGACTATGTGTTTGGAAGTCAAATTACTATTGCATGCATATGTTCGACTGGACCCACACTAGGCTAGGTGCTCCGCTCATGTTCCACTGTTTACGCCCCCAGGCTTTGAAATAAAATAAAAAGTCAGCACACAGAAGAAGAAGCAGCCAACACTGAGAACGAGTAACAAAATCCAGGCCAGTGCATTTTTGCACTGACTGAATTTATGCTCTCTCGGGTTAAAGAATTAAATATTTTGAAGTTAATGAATGGCTTGACTTAACTCCAGATAATGTCCAAAGAATTGTGTCTGGACATTCTCCACAGTGTCTTTCACATATGACAAATTCATAGGGAGATAACCACGAGAGAGAACGTCCATAATAACTTCTGTAGACATTTGTGTTCACACATTTTGCCCCTTTCATGCAATCTTCAGAGAATATTTAGAGTTTGAGGCGTGTGTGAAAGAGTTGGAGGAAGATGGTTGTAGATTTCCCCTGATTAATTGGAAATGTGTTGCATTTATTTTCTGTTTCAGGGATGTACCTGTCCGATCTGACCTACATAGACTCAGCCTACCCTTCCACAGGCAGCATACTGGAGAACGAACAGAGATCCAATTTGATGAACAACATTCTCAGAATCATATCGGACCTGCAGAGATCCTGCACCTATGGTGAGATTATATAAACACACACGCACAACTACACATTAATAGAAAAAGCTAGAAGATTTTGACAAAGGATGCGTCAGTTTAAATGCTGCAACAGTCAGCATTGTTGCCTTGTTACCTCATTTTCTGTCGCCGTGGAGACAGCAAGAAACAATCTGCTATTCATCAATACGCCAATGCGTTTGGTGGCAGCTGTGTAAGTTAGAAAGTCAAATAAAATATGCACATAATTACTCAGACAGTCTTACCCCATCTGTATTCATTATCAAATTACCGAATTCCCGAACAGAGGGGCAACCTTAACGTCTCAGGGAAACACCCTGTATGGAGAATGGGCTGTACACACCACAGATGGTTGATCAGATCTTGTGGAGGTACGACCAGGCTGCTGCAGATCTCTTCACCTCGCAGGAAAACGCTTAGTGGACATTAGTGCACCTCTTGGTGTGGGTCATCCTGGTAGTTCCACTATAGTAGCGAGGATACAGATGACGGAAGACGACCCTTTACACATGAACCTCCTTTCCCAGGCCCAGGGAGATCGATCACCTCCACTCAGACCGCACGGCGCTCTGACCCGGCCCGTGAGAGGCAGGACTGCCTCCGCATGTCATTGACACCATTCAGAGTGCAGGGGCCTCTTCCATGCACACTCTGTACAGTGGCAAATGTTGTGTTTTTGAGGGATGGTGTGTGCCAAGACTCATTATTCCCTTTCAGTTTTCACTGGTGGACTTTCTACAAGACACCGGAACACTCTCCATGCCTGAACTGATTTTGATTTTATCTTATAAGACAAGGAACCAGTAAACGAGGCCTGTGTTTTTAATTTATCACTGTGACCTCAACTCCTGCAAAAATAAATAAAGGCTAAATAAAAATAAAGGAAAGGATGGCTGCATTCTGTGCATATCATGTGGGCTTTGGGGACAAACCTGTGGGGCAGCACCCCCCTGGTTTGGTATTGTCATTATTTATGTCATCATTGTGCAAAACAGTCAATCAGAAAGCTTTTCAGATTCAGTAATGACACAAAATGACCTTCCCTTTTTCAGATATACCAGTGCTGCCTCACATACAGAAGTATCTCAACTCAGTCAGGTATATCGAGGAGCTGCAGAAGTTTGTGGAGGACGACAATTACAAGTACGTTGAAGCAATTTCCTGCCTGGAAGATCAAAATAAGTTTTCTGTCCCTGTTTTCCATTCCATTTCTTTCTTTTGCTCAGGATGATCAGTTTTTTTTCTGAGAGTGAATTTAATCTAATGGGTTTATGAATATATTTTTTATTCAGGTTGTCACAGAAGATCGAGCCAGGCACCAGCACACCACGAGCAAACGCCTCCAAAGAGGATCTTGTCGGTGAGATTCTGTGCCAACCTGTTGTGGGCGTGAGATATGGAATAAATCTGTGTGTCATCTCGTTCTTGCTGTGTTTTTCTAAGACTGTTAATATCTCTTTTTGTTTCACATTTACCTACAGGCCAGGAAGCGTCTGCATCTCCTCTCTGCGGTCGTAAATGCACAATATCAAGTGAAGGACCCAAAGTCCCTGCCACTCCGCCCTCCCCCAGGAACCTGCTCCCTTATGGACACAGGAAGTGCCACAGCCTGGGCTACAAGTCAGAACCACTTCTCTGATAGATGTTAACGATGATGTACACACGCAGTTTTATACACCAAACTAAAAATACTGTGATTTGTGTCTCCACAGTTTTATTCATAAGATGAATACAGTTGAGTTTAAAAGTGCTACGTTCCCTAATGCGGGCTCTCGCCATCTGTTGGACGACAGTGTGATGGAGAGCCACAGTCCCACCAGAGGACAAGCAGAAAGCTCAACTTTGTCCAGCGGCATTTCACTTGGTAGGACTTAAGCATTTACATTTACTGGTCAACAAACCTGGGTTTTTAAGTGTTTAAGTGCATTATTAGGAACTCAAGATCCAGGTGAATACACACATTTCTTCTTTGTCATCGTCCTTTCTTACTGAATTATATCTGGTGCAATGCTACCAGTTGTTGGCTATGTAGGTTTATGGCATACCTCAATATTTTTTATTTCATCAATGAGATCAATTAAATGATTTGTTGAAAGAGAGTAAAAGATACTAAATATTGGTAAAATACCAAAGGACAGACCAACCACTGGCTATGGGAATGGTATTAATGACCTTTTTACTGCAGGTTAAAAAATCCCAGGTTCTCCCTGCTAATTTTAGTATGAAAGAGGCCTAACGTGGTGCAGTTTGTTTCTTCAGTGTGACAAACTCTCTTGCTGATTGTTATTTGTGTACAGGGAGCAGTGAAGGCTCGGAGCTTAGTGAAGAAGTGTCTTGGCCGGCTTTTGAGAGGTAAGGTTAAAGATCTGTTGTCGCTGATGCTTTTCTTCCATCGCACTCTCACATGCAAAATCACGAAATGCTTTACATCCCCGATACGACTGACAAGTTTACGAAGCTCCGGCGTCAAGATACAGCGACGCAAAAATGATGATTTGCCAAAACTCCTCCACACACAGCGTGCACAGCCTTGCTTTTAACCTCACAGTCGAGGCAATCATGCATTGTCACTCCACCGCTGCTTTCAGGTGCTTCTGCTTCTCCAGCAGCTGAAATATAAGCGTACATGATTTACATTAAAATCCCCCTACTAGGAGTCTCACTCTTCCTACAGGTGTCTCGTGCCAAGTGAAAACTGTCAGCTCAACATTTCTTGGAAATCAGCCTAAACTTCTTTTCAAAACACCGTACGTTTAAAGGTCCAGTGTGTTTCCCGAGTGCATTAGGAAACTAGGGTGGCCCCCACACACCTGAAAGGATGTAAACACAATTCTCAAGTCTCCTTTGACTCTGCCATTCTCTCTGCCATGTGCTTTGAGGGTTTGTGCTTCTTCTAAATTTATGTTGTGAAGTTGTCCGTTGGGTTATTATGGAAACATGACGACACGCTTCTTCTAAAAACCAAACTGCTTTTTATTTTTAAGTTGATTATACAACAATCAACTTTAAATGCACACACTGGACCTTTAAACTCTTGAATAACATCCAAACACACATCCAATAACTCTTCTAACCAAATAACCACTTCTCATCCAGCCCTAACTCATGCAATTTAGAAAAGGCAAAAACTATAACAAGACACCCCAACAGCCTTAACAGTGTTCCGTGCCCCCTATTCTATCCTATTTTATCCTATTCTGAACAGGACTCGGTTCTATCACTCTCTGGGCCCAGTGACCCGAGTGGCCCGCATCCCCTACAGAGGAGTCCTGAGGCCCAGCAGGTACACACATCCCGACCGGAACCAACCTGACCTGAACCAAACCCTCTCTAAACCTCATGCCCTTCAGTCTCTACAAGGGACCGCTACGTGCTGGTGCTTAGCGTGTGTGTGTGTGTGTGTGTGTGTGTGTGTGTGTGTGTGTGTGTGTGTGTGTGTGTGTGTGTGTGTGTGTGTGTGTGTGTGTGTGTGTGTGTGTGTGTGTGTGTGTGTGTGTGTGTGTGTGTGTGTGTGTGTGTGTGTGTGTGTGTGTGTGTGTGTGTGTGTGTGTGTGTGTGTGTGTGTGTGTGTGTGTGTGTGTGTGTGTGTGTGTGTGTGTGTGTGTGTGTGTGTGTGTGTGAGTTGGTGAAATCACGTACCCGGTGAAGGGCAAAGGATCTGGTTGACCTCATGGTTCTTCTTCTTTTTTTTTTGCTTCGTATCATCAATCTACTTTTTATTCCTTGCTGTGTTTCTTGCATGTCTGCCTCGTGCACACACAATAACACACTCTTTGCACACAATCTGAGCTCAAAGTGCTCAAAAACTTGTGATAGGTTTCCAAACTTGGAGCTAAAAATTAGTTTCCACAGTGGACACATTGAGCTCGTCCATGGGTTACTGGAAAAAAAAAACTGTTGCATCCTCATTCCTAAAGTAGAGAACAGACTCTTCAGGTTTTTTAGAGCCAGTTCTCATGGACACTGCTGCATATTTGGCTTCCCTTGCGGTTAGAGATGGTCTCTCTCTGTCTCTCTCTCTGTTTCCACCAGGCTTCACTGGGCTCCTGCAATGGGCTTCCTGCTCTGATCCTCCAGACGGACACAATCTGCACACCACCTTGCCCATCTCTGCTCTTTTTTGTCTCCTGCAATAGCAGTGCAGGAGACAACATTAATTATGTGTAAAGTCCAGGCGAGTAAGAAAGACGCGTAGGTTCTCGTTCACAGAGCAGAGGGCGAGGTGTCTTTGCAGATTGCGTTCACCTTTTCTACTGGTTCATGTCTTAAAATGCTCTAATAAACATACATGCATGCTCTCATGCATGTTTTCTCACATGTATGCTTGTCTGAATAGTGTGTAATGTGTTTCCTTTGGCCTGTTGCAGCTCTGCGGAATCAGAGGAGCTGGCAGTTCACTTGTACCCTGGAGCAGTCACAGTGCAGGGGGTGCTGAGACGAAAGACTGTGCTCAAGGAGGGCAAGAAACCAACAGTGAGAGCCCACACTCCCCAAATAACAAACGCATATGGCTGTACACGTGCAGGTGCCCATGTGCTATTCATACACCTATACCTGGAACAGATGGGCTGTAGATGCTGACTGGGGAGCACAAATTGCACCCCAGAGACTCTTAAAGCTGCTGAACATCTTAGTTTCTGTCTGTATACTGTCTTTATTCCTGATATTCATTGTCAGTCTCTTCCTCTCTGGCTGTGCTTCCATTTCTTTCCACTGCTTTTGTTTCCCTTTTCCTGCTGAAGTCATTTTTTCTTTTTTATATTTGCTGTGAGATTATTCTGCCCTGTTATGGCTGGAAACAAATCTGGAGCTGAAATAACTTCAAACTGTCATAAGCGGTGCGGATGATTTACGAGCATCTTTGATGATGTAATAAGGTCTAAAACTCCCCAGTCTGGATATGTTGTCAGGAAAACCCAGGACTAATAACTGCAAGATTAATTTGCATATCCAGTGATGGCAATTTCAACGTTGTTCCTCCAGGTGGCATCTTGGACCAAATACTGGGTCGCCCTGTGTGGAACCCAGCTCTACTATTACCCTGCCAAGTCCCTGAAGGCCACTGAGAGAAAACATGTAAGTCTCATACACTTTTCCATCGATCCATGGTCAGATTAACAATCTAAGGCTGCATTCATGCCCAACATTTTTGCAGCAGATGGGAGAAATTCTAGTGGGTTTAGTGCATTGGTGTACTTTGGCGTTTAAGGGATAGGTAGTGCTGCAAACATCATAAAACCTCACACATCTCCCATGTGAATTGCAGCTGTTAATGGAAGTGAGAGTAAAAAAACATACTCGGTTTTATAAGTAAACACCACCTGAAGGACATTACTCACTTGTTCTTATGAAGTTTGCTGAGCTGAATGATCTCGAGGATAGAAATTCAATGATTTGCTTTCATTTGGTTTGTGCTCACACTCACACCAAAGGTTTCATGCACGTTTGGTCAGTTCATTCCAAAACGGTAAAGTTTATTTTCTTAATATAACCAGACGTTTGTTGTATTTAAACCATTGATAAAATAAGTTGCACGATGTTGATTAAGCCTATCAGCTTCCCACAACATCTGTATTTCTCAGTATAGCAGTGTCACCTGGCGACATTCCCACTCTGCACACAGGAAGTTGTTCATTTTACGTCAAAACTGACAAAGGCAACAGCAACATTGCGTTAGTGAGACACGAGACTGCTGCAGAGGGGTTGGAGTACGACTGAAGATGCAAAGAAGCCTCCATGGGAAGTCTCAGAAGTGAATTTTGCTGCTCAAAAAACAAAAATCCTTCAGCAGCAGTCGCGTTGTTTGACGGAGTCTGTTTTCCAGATGATGGATGCAACATACTAATCATTTCTCATCATGTTCTGTTCATGAAGCCCAAACTGAGGCAACAAATATTGCCCAAAGTTAGCCCCCCTGCAGATTTAAGTATAGAAATCTCACATAGAAATCTGAGATGGTGATGCAGTTGTGTGTCTGTCTGCATGTGTGTGTGTTTGGGTTGGGGGCGGGGGCGCGGTGGTTCTGCGGCTGGGACAGGACTGGATTTGAGCTGCAGGGGATAGACAGATGCTAGCACTCACTGAATAATGAGACCAATGACATCACCGCAGTCCCGTGTGTCACTCATTGGCTAATTAGAACCTTGTGTAGTGCACACGCAGGCCCACAGGCAAAATTCACAAACACACACACACACACACACACACACACACACACACACAGGCACAAACAGGACTATGTTAATATTTATACACGGCTGATAATTCTGTTTATTGTTCTCCACTCAGTTCAAGTCGACGTCCAGTAAGACTGTGTGTGTGGTGGGTCTGATGGCCATGATGGCTGATGATCCTGAGCATCCTGATGTCTTCTTGCTGACGGACTCAGAACAGGGTGAGAATAACACACACACACACACACAGAAGGAGAGACTCAAGGAAATGACTAATTCAAGAAATCATGCCTCTGAATAAGGGAGCTGGTTCAGAGGAGATTGGTTGGAGTGATCTCTCTCTCTCTGTCTCTCTTTCTTTCTTTCTCTCTCTCTGTCTCTCTCTCTCTCTCTCATACACACATCATTTCAGCTTAATCCCAGTAGTTCCAACGCTTGATTTCCTTGAAAATCACATTTGGCGTGTCTCAGCTGTTTATGAGCGCACAGACGCACAAACACAGCACGTCTGACTCCGTCCTGAACTTTTCCACCGTGACTTTGTTTTTCTTTCGCTCGGCTCGAGCCAAACGTCGAGTCCGACGTCAGCCGTCTTTCCTCTCCAGAGTGTTGAGAGAAGCTGGTGGAAAAAAAAAAGAGAGAGAGAGAGAGAGAGAGAGACTTGGAAACTAACGCTGTTTGTCTCTGCTGCTGCTGCTGCTGCCTAGGTAACACCTACAAGTACCAAGCAGGGAACCGAATGAATGCGCTGCTCTGGTTCAAACATCTGAGTGCTGCCTGTCAGAGCAATAGACAACAGGTATGGAGACACACAAACCCCACACACACACACACACTTTGTCGGGTTTAAGCTGTTAAACACGCCTCCCTCTCTTCCTCCTCAGGTGCCAGCCAATCTTATGTCGTTTGAGTGACTGTTGCTGGAAAGTGTGAAAGATCGAAGGAGAGAGGGACGAGGAGGATGAGGAAGAGTATTGACTCAGTAGTGGAGTGGGAGATTTCACTGCCATGAGCCCTGCCCGCCGATTCTCCTATTCTAGTCCCGGCCTCACTGCAGCCTCACCTGCCACCACTGCCTTAACTAGAATAACCCTGTGTGTGTGTGCGTGTGCGTGCTTGTACGTGTGTGTGTGTGTGTGTGTGTGTGTGTATGGACGGGAATGTTTTGGATTTACTAACTACTGAACAAGGACCCGGACCACTGCTCTCCCCCTCTCTCCCTCTCTCTCTTACTCTGTCGTCTCCCATTCGCTGTCGTTGTGTTTTATGTTTTAACTGCGAGTGTTCAGCACTTCAGTGGAGCCAATCAACTTCTCCTCTCTTCTCTCGCAGATAGAAATAATTCTCTCGTTGCTTTCATTAAGGGTCAGTCTATTTTAATCATGTCCTCGCCGTGCTCGAGAGCTCGATGCTCGAGAGCTCGATGCTCGAGAGCTCGATGCTCGAGAGCTCGACTCTCGCTTCTTTTCTTTGAATTCAGCTGAAGCGAGACTCGCACCACGCACACTCACATTGGACGAACTCCTGTGACTTTTGAGGGTTTTTTTGGAAAAACACCATTTTAATGATTTGGTCGACACTTTTAATTGTCTGAGTCACGTGATTGTTTTACTTCTTTCACACACACACACACACACATACACTGGCATATGTGACTGCATGGTTGTAAAGCAAGGGCTCTGATTTACAATCAGTTCCAGATGATATAATTCTCACACTTGATTGTTTCTCATTTTTTAACACAGTACAGTAGCTCCCCCACTTGTGTGTGTGTGTGTGTAGCTGCATTGGATGGTGAGGGGGAAAATGTTTGCTTAAATTACAGGAATCTCTTCTTGAGTTCCACATTGGTACGATAATCTCAGAATCTAAGCTAAGTGGTGTTAACGGTCGGGTAGACAAGAGTTTACTCCTTTTTTTTCTCTTTTTTTTTTAACAAACCTTCAAACCTGTCTTTGCTCCTCGTCATCGCCCACTCTCAGCCATCAGCCCCGAAAGGTGACACTGTGTTCACCAGACTCACACAAACTAAACACTAAAGACTTGAAACTGTGAAAGAATCCAAGAGAAAGCAGCAAGAGCACGATTTTATCCCCTCCTTCATCTTCTTCTTGCTTCATATAGTTCCATCCTCTGGTCTGGAGCAGACATTCAAAGCTACCTGGAGCCATACAAGTCTATTTTAAATCATGTGTGTTCATATTGTCTTGTGTTGTTAGTTTTTCTTTCTCTTTTCTTTTTTTAAATGGGGAGCGTTGGTGCAGTTCACAGTATTACCATGTAGTAGATGATTGCACGTCATTGTAGATTCTTTTTTTTTGTCTTACATTTGAATGTTACTTTTTTGTGTGTTTTTTCTCCCTTTTGGAGCAGTTATTTTGAATGTTTTATGTACATGTGAATTTTATTTTCTACATTTTTTTTGGCCCCTTTTTTCCAGTTTTTTCCATTAACCAGGATCCAAACTGTATTGATATCTGATTTGGAGATAGCAGAAAGCACCTTGGTTATAATTAGTGCCAAGCAATGACCACTGTTGTATTTTGTTGTGTTTTTCAGGACAAAGAAACTTTAGCGTAGAGCTGCAGGTGTAGGTGCTGGCGGGCGGCGGGGGAAAATAACCCATCACAAATGTTGTAGTGTTCCACAAATAGACTGTGGTTGGTTGTTTTTTAGGATGGTGGTGGTGACAGTAATGAGGTGCTTATTGCCCCCATAGTTAAAAAAAAAAAAAGTACATTTGTTGTTTACACAATCTGTCACGCAACATCACAGTCTCCACACGTTACTGCATCTGCTTTTGGGAGAGACGAGAACTAAGTAGAAACAAATCAGTACTTGTTCTGTTCTCACAGCACTGGATTGTCTTTAGTGCATCTAATTTAGGGCTGAAAAAATAGTAATACTTATAATGAAATATCAGTTAATTAAAGATATAGTTTTGCTCCTCATTTCACAGATCTTGAGACAAAACCTTGATAACTGCAGTGTGTAACCTTTCAAATGTCTGCTCCACATAACTCTCTCTGTGTAGCAGTGTTTTATTGACAACAGCTACACAGGGTTAATAATACATCTGAGTACATCTTTAGTCCACAGGGGGGCGCTGGAAGTTCCACACTGGAGCTTTAACTGCAATTATGTGTTGTGTTTTCAAAGTGTGTTTTACACAATGCATAAACATTTAGTTGCGTTAGTATTGAAGAAAGCGATATTGTGATTTTTATTACCAAATGATTGACATAACATAACATACAAGACATCCATTCAGTTTCTTTTAGGTGTGACAAATATTACAAAGTGAGACAGTGACTGTTCCGTCAGAATACACTCAGTCTTTTGTGGATGAACGAGTGAGGAAGCCAAAGACAGGCTGTTGGTGATGCGGCTAGTTATTCTAAGTATGTGTGTGTGTGGAGTCTAAACTTTTTTTTTTGTAATTCAAGCCCGAAAGGCAAATCCCTTCAGGCTGCTGTCACTGCTGAGCAGTGGAGTTAACCTGTCACCTAATCATCTGCATGAGTGATGAACCTGCCAGCTCACGCTTACGAGTCCACGTCGGCTTGTGTTGCACGAGACGCGTGAGGTAAAAAAAAAAAAGGACTTGCGAGACGACGGAAAGTGGAAACTGTGCTCGTCTGTGGCCTGAGCTGCAGAGAATGGAGCAGAACAAAATCCCTGAGCTGAAGCACTATGGAGGCTGAATGTTACTGGTGTTTTTATACCACTGATGGTCCAAAGGACAAGATGGCTGTGAATGAATCAAGTGGATTGGGTGAGATGAGAGTTTTATGGTGAGGGTTCGGATGCTGGTTTGGTCTTTGCTGGCGATTAAAGTTAATCTGTTGTGATTTGGGAATAATTAACAAATCGGTTGAGCCAGAAATGATGCTGGAAAAAAAAAAAAAAAACAGAGGACAGAAGTCTCTGAGGTATAAACAAAGCCACAGTGTGGATGGATATTTGTTCTTTGTGATGTTGACTAAGAAATCTGAAGAGATGCTACTAATGTGGATTCCTGAGTTACATTTTAAATCAAAAAAGACCAGAGTTGAGCTTTCTTTTTGGGGGGGAGGGGCATCTTGGAGAGTTTCTTTGAATTCCAGCAATCTTTCCCTTGACAAATCCCCAGACAATGTCGTTTTTCCTCACTGTAACCCTGAGTTTACATGAATTTCTCTCTCTAATCATTTCTGTACGATGCATGGTCAGTGTGATGGAGAAACTGTTGTTTTGTGATTTAAGGTGATTTAGTTCTTCCAAGGCCAATCCCTGTTAACATAATGACCCCAACAATCATCTGTTTTTGGATGAGATCAGAAAATTCAAATGTCACTCGCTCATGTAAGATATTTCTTTCTTCTTTTTTTGTTATTATTATGAAGAAACTTGATGTCGTTCTTCTCTTTGCTGTGGTCACACTTTCATGTTGTTTCCTTTAAGTTGACCATCCTGTCTTCAAATGCACAATTTGCCCTGTGTTCACTGTTTGCAGTGGATCTTACCGTCTGAAAGGATCCTTTTTAACCGTTGTGAAAAAAATGTGTAAAAGCTGAGATGAAGGGTTCAACCTGGAGGAAGTTTCTGAGTGTGGTGATATGATGTGTTTATTCTTTGGTGGGAGAAATGGAACTAATGTGAACCTGTGCCTCCTGTGCACTGGCCAGGCATCAACTCACTGTTTACCGAGGACATTAACAGCAACCTTCAGCCTGTCAAAGGTGTCGAGGATGATGTGTGTGTGTGTGTGTGTGTGATCTTTGCTCATCACCCTTTACCCGCCTCCGTGTGTCTGTCTCTGTCTGCCCGTGTCATGACTGTGGCGAGCGCTGTGACCTCACTGCTGAGTGATGTGCTGCCTGGTGTGAAGACTGAGAACCAATAAACACTCTGCCCTTTTTTTTTTTACTCCACACAAACGTCTCCTGCACATTGTTCTGGTGAAGATCGTGGTCCAGTGTCATCTAAAGATTTAATCAAAGTGCTGAGTGACAGATAAGGATAAAGGGAGAGGAGAGAGGGAGAGAAAATCTACTGTTACTTTTTCCAATATGTATGTAATAACAATAACAGTAACATTATTGGATAAATAAAACTAAATCAAGAGGGGTTGTGTATGTTAAGTGAGATAGGGATAGAGCAGTCACAATTAACAGATCAGGAGAACGCACCAGTTAATAGGAAGTCTGACATGTTAAATAAAACTCTGGATTATAATTGAGATTATTTCCAAAAGTAATTCCTCTGGTTATTATATAGTGCATTTAACAAGATGCTGTACAATAATTAAAATATAGAGCAGAGGGAAAACAACAGTGGGAAGGCAACGAACAGCAAAGTATAGAATAACAGAAAGAAAAGACAAATCACATAAAAACGCTTTTCTCCCAAGGTTTTATTCAAGGAGTAGGATATTAAAGAAATGTAAACATTTTCCTGTGAAACATTTACTTCACACGGCTACAGTAAAAATCACACTGATCACAGTGCAGATGTTTACTTTTCCTCATCTGTGGGGGAAAAGAAACAGCTGTTCTTTGTGATGTCATTTATATATATGTATATAAATGACATCACAAAGAACAGCTGTTTTTTATACATATATGTATATGTTTTTTGTGGAGCGGGTTTTTTTTTTGAAAAAAAGCAAGTTGAAAAAGAGCCATCAAACTGTGGGAGGAAATATCCTCGGCCGAAATGGGATTTGAACTGACAGCCTTCTTGTTGTGAGGCAAATACTGTCGCAATATACATCGGTGAAATCACAATTAGATATTTTACACAAATCGCTCAGTCATAATATATAATATATAATATATCGGGTTTCCACACAGAAAGGCCCTCGGTTAGACCAGGTCACAAACCCTGGTCCCCCATGACCCTCACGTGGAGGATGAAGCGATAGAAGATGGATGGATGGATATATATATGAAAAAAAACTTGTGGGATAGCTGTAAGGGGAATAAGAAGAAATGTGAAAAAAATATATAAAGGAAAACATTCAAGGGAAAAGAGAAAGACATATACTTTCACTTAGGAACAAAGGTTTTTGTGGCGAGACATAAGGAAACCCTTGATTCCATAAAGGTCAAGTGTTTAAGAATGATGCTGCCTTCACATGCTATCGGAAAGATGATACTTCCCCATTTGTGAAATTGGAACTGCGATAAAGTACTTTTGTTGTGGGAGCAAAATGAATTTTTGAACAGATTGGTTCACGCTTACCTGCTTTTTAACAATTTTTTAATTGGTAATGCGTAAATGGTGGGTAAACCTAGTACTATATGTATTTTATAGACTAAAAGGTGAAGTATTTTGAAAAGACACTCTTGAAAATGTCTCCACTTGGGAACTTGTGTATCAAAATGATCTCTCAATTTCCCACTGGAAATCACGAAACCATGAGGCAGCGTTAATGTGCATTTTGCACGTCTGGAACTCATAATTCCGATAGCACATGAAGGCAGCATTAGTAAGTGGTTTTAGGCTACTGTAGACATGATGACCACCTCCATAAAACAATATAAAAGACTAATTCTAATTCTATTTTTTATTTTAAGCGATGATACACATGTACAAGACTGGTATTTGACCTCCCTTCTAAATATAACACACGACCTTTAATCACAACTAGTACAGCGTTTGTCTCAGCGTGCGTGGTATTTATTGGTGCAACATTGCCACCTGGTGGATGTATGGTGCACCTACGGGGGAGGAAGTGGACACGGCGGACGGAGAGGGGAAAGAGGGGGGGGGGAATCGAAGGAAAAGGGCGGAGGAAAGGAAGCTTCCGAGTGGATAAGGGAAAATGACAGACTACTTTGACTTGTAGCAGCGCGATAAATCAACCTCCGGTTAACATCGCAGGGTTTTCCCCAAACGAGCTGAAGCTTCTGTGTCTGCAGTGAACGACATATGAGCACACGGTGAGTAACGAGAGCCACTGAGTGACAAACATACGACGCGCTGTTCTGGATGAAGCTAGCTGCTAGCTGCTAGCTTCAAGCTAACCCACAGAGCAAGGTGTACAGCGGTTTGCGTATGAGCAGCAGTTAGCCTGTCACTGTGTGTGTGTGTGTGTGACCTGTCTAACGTTCAAACACTAGAGGCTATAAACACAGAACTTCACCCTCAGGGTCTGTTTCTCTCAGTGCTAACTAGCAGCAACATGATGAAAGGCTGATTGTGTGGATGAAGTGAAGGGCTGCCCGCCTGCGTGGACATCAGCTCAGCCCGGGCTCGTAACGTGTTCAAATGCTGATGTCCTGTTACGGTCTTATTGAAACCGCTGTCAGTGAAACGTGGCAGTTCATTAAAAGTGTGAACGCTGTGCAAACATGTTGACACCAAGTAGGCGGAAGAAGTCTCCGGACATTACGCGATTACATAACGATATCAACATTTTACGATACGGTAATAGCGCGATAACAAGTCCAAGGTGCGATATTTTGATGATATTTGATTTGTAGGGCAGAAACATTTTATCTCGATGTATTTTTCGCACACTAATCAGTGTAGGAGCTAATATTGAGTTCATTTAGTGTAGATTTAGTTGAAATGATTAATTTAAGTTGCAGTGCAATTTATAATTAAAGTAGTTAAATGTCGGCCATAAGCAGGTACTCTTAAAGGGAAAGGAATGATTGTTTATTATAAGTCTATTATAGGTATAATAGATAGATAGATAGATAGATGATATCACAAACTCAAGTATCTACTGATACAGATATTATTTGTGCTGAGTCATTTCAAAGACATTTTTTTTAAATAATTAAATTAAATAATTCAACTGTGCAATAGATATCGTTCTCCTAAAAAGAAGAAATAAACAGCCCAAACATGACTCAGCTGAAAATGCTTTTGCTGATTTTTAGTAACATTGTTTATAGTCTGTGCATAGTGAAGCATGTGATTTGTGGGATGTTTGTATTTGTCTGTCCGTTTCCAATCCCTACTATAAACCTTCATCTACAACTTGGAACATCAAAAGAATATTGTGTTGCTGATCTGAGAGAGGCTTGGATATATGTGGATGGAAATATAACCTTGGTGACTCAAGAATAGAAACGAGTCAAACCCATTGAAACCTGCCTACAGCTAATCATTCGAGTGACTTTGAAATTAAGTTTGCCACTACAATCAGTATTCATACCATGTAATAATTCTTCCATATTATTTATAGGGAAATGTTTCATCGCAGCATCATACATTGCCTCCATTATTAAGTTTAAATGTGTGTTTTGAAAACATCCATGGGAATTTATTTAAGATGGTGGTTCTCAAACGTTTTATACCAAACATCCCCAATATTGAGCTCAGGTTATGAAATAACACCATTATCATCAATGTTAAAATACACCACTGTATTTTAATGTTAAATAGGCCGAGCAGATTTATTCCTCCTCTTCCTCACAAATACTGACTCTAAATATTGTTTTTTGTTATTTGTTTCATGTTCTATGCACTCCTCAGCTCCACTCTGATCACATACCTTGGTATAATACAGTAGAACGATATTCCGATTTTCCTCCAAGTACCACCATAGGAAGCTTGCGTACCGCTGGTGGTACACGAACCACAGTTCTCAAACTGTGGACTTACGTGACACAAACTTATCAAAGGAGGCAGCAGTAGACCAGCAGCTTCTGTGTCCCTGCAGCTAAAAATCCTGATATTCTTTAGTGACTTTAGTGTGGGGGAGTGAGCAGTTAACACATTTTAGTTTCCGGTTCAAGCTAATATGTTTAACATATATTTATAAATATTATAGATATAAGAATGTGTAGATTGTTTCAGGTTAGCCCTTTTGTCACGTAGATAAAACCAAGTTTTCACTGAGCTTCTGTGTCTGAGGCTGGGTTTCTGCACAGTGTGCACACAATGCAGTCAGCATGACTATAATGTGTCACTACCTCATACAGCAACATTCCCAAAAGACCTACTATAGTACGACTCACTATAAACTGTAGCTGCCTGTTCAGAACAGCCATGTCCTCGCCACCCATTTAGCAAACAGTACAGGTTTCATGGTGTGACGGACTTCTGAAAGAACACAAACGTTTACACAGCAGCCACACTGACATTCTGATGTATTTACACATGCTGGATAGGCTTCAGCTGTGCTGCAGTACTGGGTCACCATCTCCCCTGAGGGGAAAACAAGCAAGCGAGGCAGCAAATAACTCTCCCGTCTCCTTTTCCTCTCCTTCTTCTCCCACTCTGTGTCTCCAGGTGGCGGACTCGTCGCTAAGTTTGTATCTCCATCACAGCTCTCGCACTTTCAGTAAATCTGTCTGTCTGTGCCGAGTGGGTGGGTCAGGCGACTGGGAGTTGCAGGGGCCATGCATCAGGGGTGAGGGGGATTTGCGTAGGGGGAAACACAACGTCAGGTGAGGAGAGCTCCGGGGCCGGTGGGTGTGGAGATGAAGCTCAAACAGCGCATGGTGGTGCTGTGTGCCGTGCTTCTCCTGCTGGGCCTGGCCAAAATCTTCCTGCTGGATGGAGGTGAAGGGTCTGCAGCCAACCGACAGGACCTCAGGGCGTTTCGCAAGGTCAGAGTTCAAGCAAACTGACAAAACAACAAAAACATTCTGCCCTCATAATAAATTAATAAATAGCCCACATTTTCACAGGCTGTGTTTAGTGAAGCATCTAATGTGAAATGTAAGGTTTTTGGATGGTGTTGGATTTTATATTTTTTTCTTTTTCCTGTATCCGATCAAGTGATTTTGTAGGGTATTGGGTTGAGTATCGTATCGACTCATTCCTACGAATCTTAGAAATGTTTTTTTTCTGCACACCTACTTTTTTTTATAGTGATACCACAGCCTTGAGTCATTTTTCTACCTGGTTTAATCAGTTGAGCTGTTAATTACGGCGTTGTGCTGATGCATTTATCACCGAGCTATTTCAAAAATGAAATAGAAGCTAAATAGAGCTAAACAAACTGTTTTTGAAGCTTGACTTTTATTGCAAATTAATTTTAATCAATTCGATATTTGACCCAAATCATTCAGTCCTTACATATAAGGTTTACAAATATTTGACCAGTGTGAATGATACTGGACTGGCTTGTCTCTAAAAATAACCATACTAAAGGTAACTTAAGGAGCAGTCCTCCACTTGTAGGCAGTATGATGTCACATCCTACTAGAGCGTGTTTGCAGACATAACCATTAATTAGAGGTAGACCTATAATGTTTAGTTTTTTTCTCCCATTGTTTTGTTAACTGGTCACTCTCGCTGTTATTATCATTATGTTGCTAACAGATGGAAGCTAGCCTCTCTCTGTCCCGCGGAGCTCGCCTCATACACACCCTCCAGTCTCCGTGGGAGATAGCAAGCCAATGGGTGGGTCCAAGAGAGGTGTATCCGGAGGAGACCCCAGAACTGGCTGCTGTGCTCACTGCCCTCAGCACGGCCAGGATTGAACGGGCAGATGTGGGCTATAAGGGCACACAGCTCAAAGCCCTGCTTGTACTGGATGGTGGACAGAAAGTGGTTTTTAAACCAAAAAGGTCAGGAGTGTGTATTATTACCTAGTTGTATTGTTTTTTTTTTTTTAGTGTGATTCAGCCTTCTTATGTTTGTCCCTTCTTCTCTCCCACAGATATAACAGAGACTATGTTGTTGAAGGTGAGCCATACGCAGGGTATGACAGACACAATGCAGAGGTGGCAGCGTTTCACTTGGATAGGTGTGTAGACGTGGTCTTTTGAATGTTTGAACGTAATTTTTTATTTATTTATTTTTTCAATTGCATTGGATGTGGATGATGTTGTTGGATCTCCTGGTGTCATCTCCTCTCCTCTCTGCAGGATCCTGGGCTTCAGGAGAGCGCCTCTCGTGGTGGGACGATACGTCAACCTGCGTACAGAGATTAAACCTGTGGCCACAGAGCAGCTACTGAGCACCTTCCTCATGCAGGGTGAGCACTTGACCGACCTCTCTTCCTCACTCTCTCATGTTGTTGTTTTTTTTTGTTTTTTTAGCATTTCCAGTTGACCAATTAGTGGTTTCGTTTTTTTCTTTAGTTTCAAAAGTGTTGTAATGTATCATACAAACCTATACATTGAATTACAAAACAAATACTGTACAATGTGAATAAAATACAAATAAAAATAAAAATCCAATTCTAGTTACCAATAAAGGGAACAAGTTAACGTTGCTGGTAGGGCTGCTCAAATAATCTCTTAAAGACCAGCCTGTTTACATGATCAAGTTTTAGAGATGACATGTTTCTATTACTTTGTTTTTCTAGTTACAATTAATTGCACAGCCCTACTAAAGACCTAAAGATATACAGTTTACTGTAATCGAGGAGCAGAGAAAACAAGCAAAAAAATCTCCCTCAAACAGATTATTGAAAGTAGTTGATGATTAATTTAGTAGTCAATTAAAAATCAATTTGCATTCTCAACACAGCAATCGTGTAAACACCCTCAGGGAAAACTTGCAGATTCTTTGCAAACGTTTACCAGGGCTCCAGACTGAGTTGTTTCATTGGTTGCACTGGTGCACCAGCACAAAATGTCGGTGCGCTCACAGTTTTCAACACACAATTCAATTCAAGTCAATATGATTGTGCACGAGATTAAGGTGTAGGTAAATGTTTGTCTTTATTTTAATCACAAATGTAGTGTATGTACATACATTAAATAATGACGTGGTTATATGGTGAATATAGGGCGGCATACATAATTAATGGCAAGGCAGACTTAATTCGATAAGAAAGTCCCATAAACATTCTTCTTTCTGTTATCGTGCATGCATGCGTGCGTGCGTGTGAAGAGAAAGAGAGAGCTGCACAACTACTTTCTACTTTCATTTTATTCACCAGGATGTGCGTTGTCACAGTAACAGACACAAAGTTGTTTGCTGACTCGTTAAGAACACATATAGGAAACTGCATGACAAATGGCACAAACATGCAATTGGAAAGACCCGAATTTGGTTGTCGAAAGTGAAGGTCGCTGTTTTTCTGCGTATCTTATCTTAATAACCTTAGACTGAGAGATGTACGGTCACTGTGGCCTCTTGAAAATGAAATAAAAGTAAAACTGTCAGTAGAGGCATGCAACCCCTGGGTGAATTTTAGAAAAAGGGTTGGAGATCCTGGAAATGCGGTTTGAGCAGGCTTCATTTTGAATTAAAAAACGTCCAAACGTCCCTACGTCCCTCTGAAGCTTTGCCTCCAGAGCACAGGAACACACTCATAAAGTTGCTGCATCTGTCTGGTGTCTCGTTGAATATTTAGCAGTGCTGTCAGTTTAGCGCGCTATTAACGGCGTTAACGCAAACCCATTTTAACAGGGTGAATGCTTTTATCGCGCGATTAATGTTCTTTTTGGCCTAACAGACTTTGTAGTTTTTTTCACATGCTGTTGCAACAACTAGTAACGTTAGAAAAACTACAACACCACACCGGATCTAGCTAGACTGTAAAAACAAAACAACAGGCACACCAAAGAGTAGAAGGCTAACGTGACATTTTGAGTGGATGGCGAGCGATGTGCGCTTCTCCGTCTCCAAGCGGTCTCTCCGTAAGCGGTCTCTCCGTATCCAACGCAGCCTGGATCATTTCTTGATGCACTCCCCACATCCAAGTAATGATGTATGCAGTGTTACCAACCAAGCAACCGTAGTAAGGAGACCTCCGAAGACCGCTAGCTCCTTTAGCTCGGGATAGCTCATTACGGCAACAACACATTAAACTAAGGGACTTGGTCTGCGTTGAAGAACGGCACTTTATTCACTGCACTGTGGGGTGATACACAGCCTCTCTTATTATTGTGCGGCTCTCACAATAAGAGGAATAACTCAAAATATGCAGGGTGACAGAGATTTTGTCTCAATAAACATTTGCACAAAGCAAGCCGATCCACTTTCCTACGTCAATAAGAGCCTTAAAATGAGAACAAATAATGGGACAAAAAAATCAAGGGATATTTAGAATAGATAAAAGTGTGCGATGAATTGAGTTAACTATGACATTAATGCGATTAATCGTGATTAAATATTTTAATCGTTTGACAGCACTAATATTTAGCAAGCTAGCATAAGCTCTGGCGTTGTCTTCTGTGCGATTAGTGCATGTAGGGGGGGTACGCTTGGGGGGGAGGGGGGGTGAGATGGCAGTTTAATTGATCACGATCTATTTCATTTGTTCAGGCTGTTTTTACAGGCCTGACATTTTTCATTTTTGTGACAATGCATTAATTAATTGGTTACAATCAGGCTGTGAAGAGGATTTTAAGCAAACAAAAAAAAGCTCCAGATCTCCCCCCACACCTTTCATTCTAGTTGTTTGACTGTTTTTGTTTTGCTTTGACTCCTCTCTTCACACCCTTTTCCTCCCTGGAGATTACACTCATTCTCTTCTCTTCTCATTCACTTTTGCTCTGGCCTTATCCGCCAGCGCACAAGACACCTGAATATTGGTGAGGGTGAGGCACTGTACACTTGATGTCATGATTAGGCTTTTAAAAGACACCCGTTTGTCAGGGAGGGGGAACTACACCTGTCGTGCTTCCTTTTGTTATACTCGTTATGCTAATAACACTAGATGGAGCTAAGCACTTCAAACTCGGTGAGAAACGAAATATTTTAATGACCAACTGAACAGAATATCCCTGCAATAAACAGACAAAGGGGAACTTCCAACAGCATATACATAAAGGTCAGGTCATCAACCACAGCATTTCCTCTACTTGTGAAAACAGTGAAGTCATGCATTTTGTGTCGTGTGTGAAAACAAACCTGTTTGATGTCGTTGGGGATTATTTTACACGGCCTGTGTTGTGTAGGCTAGAATTCATTTTAGAAGCCGTGTTTGAAAGATACTGGGGTCTAGATATAAAGATATACATACATACATATATATATATATATATATATATATATGAAATACAATTTCACTAGCTATAATAACTTTGAAATGACTGTACTAAAAGAAGAATGTTGATAAATGTCTGAAGGGTTTGGATTTATGATTCTCTTTCACAGTAAGTGCACAGTAAGGTAGACAGTTTGAATTTAAATATACTGTGGTCACTCATAATAGTTTATGTATTGCACTAGGAGATATTGCACTATTGCAATAATTGATCTGCATGTTCCTGTCATTTAGACTAAAAGCCTAAAATGCATGTTTTGTGTGGTTTACTGGCACCTTAAATCATTTTTCTTATATCCATATATCCTCTGAGCATGTTCTGATGGGTACACATTTCTATTTCATTCAAATAAGAGAAACAGCTTCCAAACAAACAAACAGGACCTTCCTCGTCTTCATGTTACTGAAGTCTGTCCTGAAGCACTGACGTGCTGGTTAGTTTAAAGGCCGTGTAAAGCGCTACTTTATTTCCTCATCTTTAGAAACATTAAATAAACTGGCGAATTTTTCCTTTTTGAGTTTTGACGTCGAGTTAAGACAGAGACGTCTCAGCTAACCAGCAAACCACAGACACCAGTGCAGGAGCAGGTGCAGTTACTCATGAGAGAATAAGCAAACTGAGGGGTTTTATATCGTTATCGTGTCATCAAGCCATATTTAAGTTCATTAAGCCACCTCTTCTCAGTGGCTGTACCCAGGTGTTTCTTCTTTCTGTATGCTAACTCCACCTGTCTCTTCCTGTGACACAATCTTTTCATCAAGTCCCTTAATCCTATTATGCTTTATGTGAATAAAAACATTGACATTCACACGCCTATTATTTGTGGAAGTTGATGTGTAAATGTCCTGAGTGTGTTTGTGAAGCTTCTGTCTGTTCCCATCCTTATTGTCCTTGACTTGTCTAAAAGAATGTACCACTCCCCATCTCTGAGTCATGTTTGCAGCTCTTTCATATCTCATCGTTGTCGAGACATCACAGTGGAGGTGGATTTATTTACATGGCTACCTCGTTTCTCTCTCTCTCTTTGTCCAGGTAATAATACGTGTTTCTATGGAAAGTGTTACTACTGTCGGGAGAGTGAGCCAGCGTGTGCAGAGGGAGAGATAATGGAGGGATCGATAACTCTGTGGCTGCCTGACGTCTGGCCGCTGCAGAAACACCGACATCCGTGGGGACGCACGTACAGAGAGGGGAAACTGGCCAGGTGGGTTTCTGAGTGTGTCAATAACAGCGGTTCTCAATCGTGGTTGGACCTAAACAGTCACATGACCCACACAGTCAGGTGTAGTAAGTTATACTTACAAGATTCCTTGGTTACTGTCATGCTCAACTGAACCTGATTGGCAGCTTCACAGACTAGTGCCGTTGTCTCCTTTGGTGATAATAACTTAGATGATGACGGCATTAGAATGTAACAATACTAATAAATAAATAAATAAATAAATAATGGAAAGAAACAAACACAGATACTTTGTGTGTATATTTTAGAATTGGTATACACTACTTCTGCTTGCAAGTATGTGTTTGCCAAGACAAGCTGACAAAGGGAAGATGTGTAGGTGTAATACATGCTGAATTTGCATCATACTTTCAGAAACTGTTAAGTTACAGTGCATCCGGAAAGTATTCACACGCTTCACTTTTTCCACATTTTGTTATGTTACAGCCTTATTCCAAAATGGATTCAGTTCATTTTTCTCCTCAAAATTCTACACACAACACCCCATATAGACAACGTGAAAAATGTTTTTTTTACATTTTTTCAAATTTATTAAAAATAAAAAAACAGAGAAATCACATGTACATAAGTATTCACAGCCTTTGCCATGAAGCTCAACATTGAGCTCAGGTGCATTCTGTTTCCACCGATCATCCTTGAGATGTTTCTGCAGCTTCATTGGAGGCCACCTGTGGTAAATTCAGTTGATTGGGCATGATTTGGAAAGGCACACGCCCGTCTATATAAGGTCCCACAGTTGAAAGTGCATGTCAGAGCACAAACCATGCATGAAGTCAAAGGAATTGTCTGTAGACCTCCGAGACAGGATTATCTTGAGGCACAAATCTGGGGGAGGTTACAGAAACATTTCTGCTGCTTTGAAGGTCCCAATGAGCACAGTGGCCTCCATCATCCATAAGTGGAAGAAGTTCGGAACCACCAGGACTCTTCCTGGAGCTGGCCGGCCATTTAAACTGAGCGATCGGGGGAGAAGGGTCTTAGTCAGGGAGGCGACCAAGAACCCGATGGTCTCTCTGTCAGAGTTCCTCTGTGGAGAGAGGAGAACCTTTCAGAAGGTCAACCATCTCTGCAGCAATCCACCAATCAAGCCTGTATGGTAGAGTGGCCAGACGGAAGCCACTCCTTAGTAAAAGGCACATGACAGCCCGTCTGGAGTTTGCCAAAAGGCCCCTGAAGGACTCTCAGACCATGTGAAACAAAATTATCTGGTCTGATGAGACAAAGATTGAACTCTTTGGTGTGAATTCCAGGCGTCACGTTTGGAGGAAACCAGGCACCGCTCATCACCACGCCAATACCATCCCTACAATGAAGCATGGTGGTGGCAGCATCTTACTGTGGGGATGTTTTTCAGTGGCAGAGACTCGTCAGGATTGAGGGAAAGATGAATGCAGCAATGTACAGACACATCCTGGATGGAAACCTGCTCCAGAGCGCGGCCCTAAGCACACAGCCAAGATATCAAAGGAGTGGCTTCAGGACAACTCTGTGAATGTCCTTGAGTGGCCCAGCTGGAGCTCAGACTTGAATCCGATTGAACATCTCTGGAGAGATCTGAAAATGGCTGTGCACCGACGCTTCCCATCCAACCTGATGGAGCTTGACAGATGCTGCAAAGAGGAATGGGCAAAACTGCCCAAAGATAGGTGTGCCAAGCTTGTGGCATCACATTCAAAAAGACTTGAGACTAAGTATTAAGCAAAGGCTGTGAATACTTGTGTATATGTGATTTCTCAGTTTTTTATTTTTATTAAACGTATGTGGGGTGTGTATACAAACATACATACATACATACATACATACATACACATATATGTATATATATATATATAGATATGTGTGTGTGTGTATATACATACATTTTATTTGCATTTATTTACATTATTTTATTTGAACTTCATAGAAAAAAGGGGATAAAACCCAAGATAAGATAGAATGAGATAATAATCATAAACAGCAGCTTGGAAAATAGTTTAAAAAAAGCGAATGTTCTATTAAAAATTTATGTTTTAAGCCCTCTTTTCTGTGGATTGTGGTTCCCCCTCCCACAGATGTGGGTCAGCAGCACAGTTAATGAGGGCAGATTTCCATAGATACATTGGTGAGTGAAGAGGGAAACGTTATATTTAATCCTGACAGAAATGGGAAGCCAACTGAGATGGGGGTCCATTTTTATACCAAGGTTGCTGACTCATGAGGAGAGGCGGATATTGTGACCAGAGAAGGTGATGACTTGGTCTGGTGAAGGATAAAGAGAACGGGAGGAAGTTGTGCTCCATCCACACCTTTAAACACACTAAAAAGATTGGTGTTGTCACAACCGACGTCTCCATGTTCAATTCAGTGCCTCCTCATTTATTTGCAGTGGCTCAAAAAACTTAAACACTTAGTAATTATATTTTTATTTTTATTAAACTGTATTTTAATGTAATGTATAAAGTGTCTATAAAACCAGATATTACAGTCGACTAAAGTGGATTTTATTTATTTTTTTTACATCCAGGTGGGAATACGATGAAAGTTACTGTGAGGCCGTGAAGAAAATGCCTCCGTACGACGCAGGGCCAAGGCTGCTCGACGTCATAGACACAGCCATATTTGATTATCTCATCGGGAACGCTGATCGGCATCACTATGAGAGTTTCCAGGACGACGGCGGCGCCAGTATGCTCATTCTGCTCGACAATGCAAAGAGGTGAGCAGGGAAGTCAAAGGGTTATTAATCCAGGTTTAATTAACACATTATCAGCATGGGATTCAGCGTTGGCACTGGCATTGCCATGAACCAGCCTGGAGCATAGCTCTCATTGATAAATGGACAGAAGGAAATTACAGATTACAGCCTATTTACAACAGGCTTACCTAAAAAAAAAATCTTACACCTGCTTAAGTCTGCAATATCTTAAGAATATGCTTGCTGCTTCTTCTTGCTGTTTGATTACCTTTTCTGTCTTGAAACTAAAGTTTCCCCACATCAAAGTCCATCCATCCATTCATCCATCCATTCATTATCCTCCACAACCTCGGTATGTTTTTCCACTGTGGGTAGAAACCGGAGGAAACCCACGCACGCACACACACAGGGAGAACATGCAAACTTCATACAGGAAGGCACACTTGGTCTGACCGGGTCACGAAACTGGTCTTTTTGCTGCAAGGCAACAGTTCTAACCACTAATCCGCCCACACCAAAGTCTATGGAGAAAATTAGCAATTTTTACGTCATGGCACATAAAAGTTTTAGATCCCCAGCTGCGTCTGTCAGTCAGATCAGATGTGCTATTTTGTGGTTTGGGTGTATGAAATTGTTTCGTTTGGGTCCCACGCAAACTAACCAAATGAGGCAGCAGTAAAACGGCACTTCCTGTGTCCTTGTGAGCTAAAGAAAGCTCATTTCCCTGTGGAATTTGGTGCTGGTGGGTAAGTGTTTTATACACAGGAACGGGAGGAAGTTCTAGAGGGAAGTGGCTGCTATGTTATGTCACCCATGGTTTCGTGATTGATCCTTTTTTTATTATTATTATTATTATTGTTCCTGTTCATTTCTGAACTAAAACACCTGTATAATATATTTCAAATACTTATTTCAGGAAGAGTCGATTTTCAGCAGGTGTTCTGATGTCTGCTGGTAAGAAAACCCCTAACAGACACTGGCTGCATGCAGACTTGAGAAATAGACAGATATTGTTAATGAAAATGTGACATTTGAAATATTATCTCCTCACCTCGCCCACACATGGAAACATTTATGATCTTCAATCAAGATCAAGAAGAGTCTCATGTACATTTCCATTGACATTGAAGTGCTGATACATCAGTTCCAATTTTCCATTTTTTGGCACAATATTTATGAAACGTGTTCTTCTTTAATGATAAACAGCCACGTAGAAGAAGAAGAAGACAGACACATAGTTACTGGATTCCTCCAACATTCCGGGCACAATAAACATCTGTTGTTGCACTACTGCTTCCCTACTGTTCCTCCCTGTTCTTCCTGGAAACACTTACAGTATATAATCATTTTGCTACATTGCTTTGCTTTCATACACCTGACAGCAGCAGAATATTTCACCTAAAATCATTTTGAACTATGTTAAATCATCAAAATTGGGATCATGTTGTCACAATTGGCTAGGTTTTTTTTTTTATTATTATTACTTTAAAACCAAATAACTTATAGTGTGTTAACCAGAATGTGGCTATTTGAATCTATTACATTTAACAGCAGAGAACATAAGAATGCAGGGAAACGTGTCTTTGAATTGTTTTATGCTTTTTTTTTAGTCACCTTAATAACTCGTGGTTGCACCACACACACACACACACACACACACACACTGCCATGACTTCCATTCATTTTTGTACAGCCTAAACCAGGCATTATTCCTAACCTTACCCATAACCTAATCCGAACCTTAACCTTACCAAAAAAAAGGACAAGGTTTAAGTCTTAATGAGGACGACTTGTCCTGACAGGGTCAGTGTTTATGCGAAAAACACTGACCCCTTATACGAAAAGGTCCTTAAGTGGTGACAAATACAAGACACTTCGTGAATGAGGTGGCATGAAAGTTACTCAGGTAAACTGCATCAAATGTTTCCCAAAACTAAAGATGGGTTAACCTCAATGTGAAAACCAGGCTGAAATATGAAGGTTAATAAAAACCCTGTTACTCATCGTAAACCTTTGGTGCCGCTCTGAAACACTTGCCATTGTGGGCACATGCTGCTGTCTTTTTTAATTTGACCAGTGTGAGAGTGAGTGTCAGAGGAAATCTTCCACTGACTCAATACTTACTGCTCAAATAGTGGGGTGAGAGGCAGGGCAGGACAACTCATACTGTGGTTTATACAGATTAACCACAGGTTCTCAACAGTGTTTAAATTCTGGGGGCGTCTGTCCTTAATCAACGACACAACCTATGACTCCATGCGTCCACACAACCATGTGAGTAGGAGGATAAAGAAAAGTAACCATCAGTCTCTCAATAATTTATATTTTCAACCCTTAGTGCTGAAGCGGGACCGATGTGTGCCATAACGCCTTATATGGACATCCTGATCACTTATTCAGGCCCTTTTTCTTTTCTTCTGTTAGTTATGATTCATTTTATGTCACATTTTTAGTAGCGAGATAAAGTAGCGATAATTCTGCAGAGCTCACAAAAAAGACGAGCCGAGGGAACTTTGAACTGCGACGTATCTCCAAATTTCACAAATTCAATCTGATTTTAAACATTTTAAGTACCTTTTGCTCAGGTGTGTTTGTATAGTTGGTGCAAATGAATTTTTGAATTGAATATTCATGCCCATCCATACTTTTCATTTTTTAACTATGTCCATTGCTATAACATCACAAAAAACTAATAACAGATAATCTTATCTGTTTAGCTTTGGGAACGCAGCCCTCGATGAGCGGAGCATCCTAGCACCACTCTACCAGTGCTGCATGTGAGTAGATGGAAAATTGCCCAGAGTGTCTTCTATGTCTTCTATGTCTTCAGTCTAACAACTGTTGGACGTCTTGTCTTTGTCAGGATCCGCGTGTCCACGTGGAACAGGTTGAACCTGCTCAGAGGTGGAGTGCTGAGCTCAGGTATGCGTCAGGCTCTGGCGTTCGACCCGCTCCACCCAGTCCTGGCCGAGACGCACATGGCGGCGCTGGACAGGCGTCTCTCTGGCGTCATAGCGACTGTGAAGCAGTGCATGGAGGCGCAGGGCCCCGACAACACTCTCATAGAAGACCGAATAAACCTCCCACATCCCTAGAGACAAACCAGGGGGAGAAAAATGGCGAAAGAAGGAGCAGCCAGGACTTAACTCCCTGAGCCTGGAGAAGAGGAGAGGGACATGGAAGAGCAAAGAGAGGTGTTAAAGACGGAGACGCAGAGACCGAAGCTTTCCTTCTGCCCTCATCCCTTCATTGATTGTCACTGGATTCAAAGTAAATCCAGTCATGGAAACTTTTCTCTCAGGACTGTTGTGCATTTGAAGAGAGTAAACTGCTGTGAGGACACCTCCATCTACTACTGCTGTTAGAGACCACACTTCCCTCCCACTGACCACTGAGTCCACATCTTGCTTTTGGAGTCGACCGTGAAGAAAAGATTTAGACTCATAAAAGAGGCGAGAAGGGAGGGAGGGAAGGAAGGAAGGAAGGAGGGCGGAAAGCACTTGACATTTCCTTTGAGTCACAAACATCTGGACGAGTCATACTTTGGGCTGAACCTTTGTGTCAGAAGTGCAAATTCTTTTCTTTTTCTCCTGTACATATTTAACTAAATAGAGACAGAATAATGGGAAAAGAGAATTGACATCTGTGTATAATAATATTAAATAAATGTAAGGGTATGAGTGTGTGTGTGTGTGTGTGTGTGTGTGTGTGTGTGTGTGTGCGTGTGTGTGCGCACGCGCGCATTCTTGACTTGTCCCAAAAATGACTTTCCCACTCAACTTAATGTGTTTAATTACATTTCATAAGAAGTGTATTTTCGCAAAGAAATTGACTTCTTTTTACGTGTACTATGCATATATATATATTTTTTTTTTAACGGAAGTGTGTTTTAACCACGTGTGGTGTTTATGGCATTAAGAGGAAATGAGGGTGAACAGAAAAGAATATTCTGATTATATGTGTGGTCAGATTTAAGCACATGGTTCAGAAAAGTTCATGTTTTATTTCCTCGCAGCGTCTTCATTCTACCACGTCGCAGGATAAAGCACGGTAAACATGACTCGTCAATATTTATAACTTCTGAATCTGCCAGTTATTACTTATTTATGTACGTTTTAAACATTTATGTTCTCAAAACACTTAAAATGCTGCTCGGTCACTAAAACGTGATTTATTTATCCAGAACTCGCTTCTCTATGTTTATCTTGAAAGCTAACTGCACTGAAGTGCTGAAGCAAAAAGGCAGAACATGAGTTTGGTGAAGGAGTGAAAAGAAAAGTGGACAAACAGAAAAGAATCGGTGGCGTATTTTAAAGTGATTGAATTTGAATGTTGTTTCTTCGTGGTTTGAAAAGTGCTTGAATTTTACATCTATATTTCTATCACGACACACACAGCAGCTATGGGACGGAGTAGTTAGACGAGTATGAGGTCGAGTCTAATACTCACACACCAGTGACACATTTTGTGACATAAAGCTTCTTTAATTGTTTATTTTTAATCACTGCTATTGCAAAAAAAAAAAAAAAATACAATACCGGTTGCTTATTTTAAAACTCTATCTCTTGTAATGTAGTTCTAAAAAGTGAAATCATTGTTTTGACTCTTTTTGTATGAACATGTTATTTACAATAGCTGTAAGGGGCTAAAAAGGCTTGAAAATGGACATTGAAAGTGCTTGAATTTGACCTTTTAGATAAGGTGTGTGGAGCCTCATCGGACATCGGCAACACTAATCTGAATATACGTCATTTACGTAATGTAACATTCAGTTAAGTTGTGTGGGAATATAATATAATGTGTGTGTGTGTGTGTGTGTGTGAGAGAGAGTGAGACAAAGGGAGCCATATTGTGCCATAAATAAGAAAGCTACTGACGTGACAGGCTGGAAGTGAGGCGGCGCAGAGGTGAGGTGTGTGGGTCCATCTTCAACATTAAACTCTGATCTATTTCATTGTGGTTCTTACTCAGTCCGGTTTCCTCTCACGGTTTCACCACTTACAAGCACAAAGTCTGCACTGACACATGTTTTGAATGTCATTGTCCCTGTCGTCTTCACGTCGGGAAGGGACTTTCGAGATGTTACTCGCCCAGTTGTTTTTATCCTACTCACATGTGTCGCAGTCATACCGGGAACACGGTGGTTATCGTCTAGGTTTCATTTCTAATAAGTGGTTTTAAAGAGTTCTCCGCCTTCTTCCTGTTCGCGTTTTCATTTTTTTTTTTCCACATTGAATCATGTCCGTCCATGAGCGAATATTTCAGGCAACTGTATGTCTTCTGTCACATGGTGCAGGTGTGACAGTGAGCGTTGCTGTTGGCGTTGCCTGAGGTTATCTCATAAGAATCGAGTGTGTGTGCAGGTGCAGGTGCAGGTGCAGCACATCAAAGCAACATGAAATGGACAGGCTTTGTTTTTGCCATGTAAGTGCGTTATGTGAGGTGGAGCGGTGCTTCCTCTGGTGGTTTTACACAGCTGCGGTGTGGTGTCTGATCCAGAGAGCAGCTGATCGAACTGAAGACACACACTCTGACCAAACCTCACTCTTACTTTACCCACTTCTGTCATCTCATGTTCACATAGACATGTCGCTGTTTGTGTGACTAAAGCTCTAGTGCAGCATGTTGTCATGTAAACTGCTGCTAAATGATTTCAACAGTTCAGAAGCAGGGCAGTTTGAAGGAATTTGGGGGCCCCATGCAAAATGGACATGGAGCCCTCTCCCCCCCCCCCCACACACACACACACACATGCAAAGCCTACAGGAACCACAGCATAGCCATATACACTTACACATATACACTTTATAAATAAAAAAAATGTTGAAAGTGCAAATACTGCTGTTGCATTAACTGTGCATAAGATTTGAACATTTTACACACACTCACATTAAAATTTTTCACAAAATAAAACACTTTCAAAATAAAACACTGCCATCTTATGCAGAAAAAGGACACATTGTTCACAATCACAAACAACCTATAAAGAGTGCAGGTTTGTGTAGTAATTTAAAAATACAACATAAATACAGCCAGCCAGGCGTCAGCGACTACTGTTTGACTAAATTTAATTTTTAATAAAGAAAAACGAATTGAAACATCAAACGAGCTTATGTATATGTCAATTCATGTTAAATGGAGCATTTAAAAATGTGATGATCGCAACCTAACAACATTCAGCCCCCCGATCAATATCATGTGGCCCCGCCACTTAATATAACGTTATAATGAGTCATTTCTGTCTGTTTTTATTTTTATCAATGGATTCATTTTGCATCATAAGTACATTAATATTGTGAACTACTTATCGTTCCATTTTAACTTTTATTTTTGAAATAATGTGAAATAACATGACAAATATTATTATTTTGACGTCTTTTTTCTCAAAAAGTCGGGACTTTTTTATTTCACTTGACCAAACTAGACACTCAGAGACCGCCAGGTGATTGGAGTTTGAGCCTCCTGTTTTAGATTAAGGGCACAGCATATTAAAGCTAATGCTACAGAGGCAGAATAATCACATCATCTACCACAAAAAACACCTGCAGCTTTGGACCATGGAAACACTTTTTTTCCCCCGCAGACTAAAGTGTGATGTTTTGCTGAAACTAAAATTCCCTCAAAAGAAAACCCCTCCACCTCGTCTGTATCTCACAAATCAGTATTTTTTCACTTGCTTGTGAACAGATGGAAGTGTTTTCACAGAGCTGCTGCTGCTGCTGCTGCTGCTGCTCATGGATTTCCCCAGTTAACCCTGTGTTTCTGGTACAGATCATCTATCACCACAGGAATGTGTCCATATCACTCGTTGCCATTTACGTTTCTCATGTTTTCATGCTATTGTGGGCACTGGTGGGATCATGGCTTCAAAGTGTACAAATGCTGGTCTGAGTCGGTTCGTGTTGTGTTGAGTTGGCTGCCACCACAAAGGGGAAATGTGACTGTGAAACCATGTGGCAGGTCCTCCTTGTCCCACATGCAGCCATTCACTCTCAGCTGCCGGTGTTTGTGTGTGCAACACCTCAGATGATGTAGGACAGCTGTTTCGTTTATGCTAAGCAGGAGTTTTTGTTGTGACACGTAGCAAAACACTGAAACTTTGACAAAAGCCAACTTTTTTTTGGTTACATGTCGGGGCATGCCAGGTCACATCACAGGAAACAGTAACCGTGGACAACGCTGTGTTTGCACCGAGTCAATGCTTGAGGCATTTTTGACTCTATTGGACTTTTTTTAAGGAGGATTTTCACAGGTGTGTCCAGTGTGGAAGAGCTAGTGTGGTGATTAAGTGATCACACATAAACATGTGTGATCTCTTAAAGTGATAAGGAAATTCTTCACCGATTTGCATGTGGCTTTGTATTGCTAGAATAGCAGTAGTACTATTAAATGATGCTTCCCTCCCTCAGTTTTCCACTTATTTGTAAAAAAAAATCTGTTTTCCCTTTCCAATTTTGCCCTAGGCTGAGTCAAACACACCCACCAAAGATTTGTGGGGGTTTGTGTGTTTACACAACTGACGAAGCTGGAGACAGCGAGACTCTCGCGGGGCAGTGAGCTTAGTGTACTCTGGGAGTTGTTGTCGTTCATGAGCCAAAATTACATTTTTCTGCCTTTTCTCGGCCAACAAGGCCAAGTATTATTCCACATTTCTATTACATAGATGACCCAGTTTTAATAGGTGAAATATTCCCTTTAGTATTGGATGCTGCTCGCATCCACTTCAAGACTCTTGCATTCCATGCTACAAACGTACCCGGTCCAGCCTACTTCCAGGACATGATCAAAACCTACACCCCAGCCCGCCCACTCCGCTCTGTCACGGCATTCCGGCACGTGCCCCCTCACTGAGAGGATCGCAGAGGCATTCGCAGAACTCCAGAGTGTTCACTGTCCTAGCTCCTAAATAGTGAAACGAACTCCCCATCGACATCCGGACAGCGGAAAGCCTCCACATCTTCCGCCGCTGACACATTTCACGACACGTTTTGAGTTCCCAAGCTCACCAGTGCACTCTTTTTTTTCCTCAGAATGTACCAAACTGTGGATTTGGCCACTTCTGCTATCGCTCTGATGGATTTCTTCTTCTTTTTCAGCCTCAGGATGGTCGGTTTCACCTCCATTGAGAGTTCCTTTGACCGCATGTTGTGTGTTCACACTTCACAGCAACAGCTTCCAAATGCAAACGCCACACCTGGAATCAACTCCAGACCTTTGAACTGCTTCATTGATGACAGGTTAACGAGGGAAGAGCCCATGCAGCCTTCTGAGTTAATTGTCCAATTACATTTGGTCCCTTGAAAAAGAGGCGGCTACGTATTAAAGAGCTGTAATTCTTAAACCCTTGCTCCAATTTGGAATATGTTTTCGTAAATGGCTAAAATAACAAAACTTGTTTGGGCATGACAATTTTTTTTATTTTTTTTTATTTTATTTAACCAGATAAAAGACCCATTGAGATCAAGATCTCTGTCACAAGGGTGACCTGGCCAAGAAAGGCAGCAGCACACATCATAGTTAAATAAAAACAGGAAGGCAGCAACTGCAACACAAACATGGAAATACAAGAGTACAACTAGACAAACATAAAGTGCAAGAGTTGTGGTCACAGTAACAATTTAAGAACACAGGCACTGTTCAATGGATTTCTGTTGTCTTTGAAGATGGAGCGGAAAGCTCCCAGTGAAATAAGAGCTTGCAATTTAAGTTCAGTTTGGAGGGTATTCCAAGCAGAGGGGGCAAACAAACTTTCCCATTTCAGTCCGAACACGTGAGGCAGACAAGTGCAAAATGTCATTTGAACGTAAGGCATAATGGCTTCTGGTCCGCTGAAGAAAAGTACTTAAATAGGTAGGAACCAAGCCGAGAAGAACCTTGTAGATCAGAGTCATCCAGTGTGTGTAGCGTCTTTCAGACAGAGAGGACATGGAAGCTTTGGCATACAGTTCACAGTGGTGGACAAGATCACAGACAAGATTAACCAGCGCGGCACACGTCTGTGACGTCAGCTGCCGGATATCGAAAGTGAAAGCACTCACTCAGCCATAAAAATCTAAATGAATTCATCCAAGAGTTTCATCCATCCATCTTCTAGGCGGGGTCACTTTATTAGCTTTGCAGGGGCTGCGTTCTGGTCTTGCTCTAAAGCAGCCTGAATGGACAAATAAGCTAGAACAAGGTCGGGAAAGGGTGAGAGAGGAGAGGACAGAGACAGAGAGGAGCCCCCCCGTCCCAAGTGGAGGACTTTCTGCAGACTTTCTGGCCACACTGCCTCCTGATCACCAGGGAGAGGAGAGTCTGTGGTTGTCTTCTGAGGTTGCTGCCCCCTCAAAAGCCAGACTATCGGAAGATAATTATGACATTTAAATGTGACTAAATAATGGTTAGATAATAGAGACCCTTGGGGGGAAATGATTCAAATGTTCCAAACCTGTTCCATATGATGTCAGACGATGGAGGGTTTGATTGTTTGAGCGAATTGAAAGCAGAGCTAAAAGTGTCACAAGGATGTTAAAAGAAAATTAGCCCTGACTCTGATGAGAAGTCTGACAGAAACTCTGAGTAAGATGTAAAAAACAAAAACACTTAACTATTAGAACTGGTTTTAAACTACGATAAAGGGAGGAGCCAAGAGAAGAAGAAGAGTCTCTTTTCTCTGCTTTCTTTTCTTATTTCTTTGAAAATAGGGATTGCCTGTAACAACCACAAACACAAAATTCACACATCTGTACTTTGCTATTTGTATTTCTGGCAACTTTTACTTTTATGATGCATTTCCCCTAACTGCAGAAGATGGATCGTCGTCACAATCTAGATAAAAACAAATCTTTCAGCTGGAATTAATAAAACAAAAGGGGGGGGGGGGGGGGTCTCATGGGCTCAAAACAAACAGACACTATTTTAACACTTTCATCATGTCCCCATACAAAGTAAAGGCACTCGACTTCAACTATAACAGACATGTAGAGAACGACACATACGGACATAAACTTAAAACAGGTACATTCACAGACAGGAAAGAACAAGAAAAAAACCCGAGATGTTTTTAAAGTCTTTAGGACGGTTTGAACAAACAGAGAACAAAAAAACAAACATTAACAGCAAACAAAAGCCTCATTTCCTGAAATAGGCATCGCGAGTGATGCTGTACAACAGGTGATAAGGCTTTCGTCTCGGGGACTCGGCCAGTGTGGAAACCTGCTGCTCGTTACGACCAAATGAAATCAGAAGAAGCACATTTTCTCTCTTTATGTCTTGCCCAAGAGCACTTACATGAAACCCACAACCTTCCTGTTGTGGGTTTCTCTCTGGAACTCCTCACTTTTACATAAAATTTTAGAAAATGTTGTTTGATAGTCGCGTACGGTAAATGTCATAGACCTTAAGACTTTTACTCTGGTGACATCATTTTCTGCTCAGACACTTTTATTTAAAGATCCCAGAGTATTGTTTCAGTTGCTTTCATTTCTGTTTACTGGTTGTTTTTCTCATTTACTGGTTATTTTCACATGTTTTAGTTTTAGTCCACGTACATTGCGGTTCAGACATTACATTAGTTTCCTGTGTTTTTTCCATAATGAAATACACAGACTCAGCAGTTAATGTGGAGTTTAAAAAAACAGCTGGAGGGAACCACTTCTGCAAAGTTTCTACCCCATTTCCAGCAATATCAAAAAGCAGAAATTGGTCTTGTTTATGTTGGTGCACACACACCACGTGATGACTCAGAGCAGGAAGTGTGTGTGTGTGTGTGATGGTGATGATGTTTCTTTTTGAATGGACCCTTGCATTAATGTGCGTCCGTGTAAACCCAGCCTCTCGCAGCTCTCACAGCTCTCACAGAATAACACACTTACTGATGGGGATGGACAACGCTCGTGTGCCGTGATGTGAAACACATGCTCTTCTCTGTGGACTTTGGTGTGAGCCGTTTACAAAGCGACACAAACTTCAGTTTCCAGTCAGGAAAGGCTGACTAACGACATAAAGCAGCACTCAGTCTTTGGTTTCCTAGAATCAAGCTGAGGTTCCCCTTACACCCCCGATGTACACTAACAGCTATAGAACATGGCAGTGATTGAATCATACATGATGTGGGAGGTTTGCACTGGTTTCACTCCTGTTTCTCTGTGTGTGTTTGTGCATTTTCTGGCATGAGCGCTGAGCTGTGTCCGGAACATTAGTCCTCGTGGACTGCTGCTCTGTGTCTGTTTTGGGACAATTCATGATGTAAATTGTGGTTTTGGCAAACTTGGCAAAAATGTGTGAGTGTTACTGACATCTTACAATGATGCACATCAGGCACTGTCTCCACTCTCATTTCCTTCTTCTTCTTACGTACTGAACCGATGTGGGCAGGAATGCTGTAGCAAACGCTTTTAAAGGTCTTTTAAAGGTTAAGTTAAGGGGCTAGGACTAATGAATTATGTCTATGCGTGTCCTCACTACAAATGTGTGTATGCGTACATGCCTTTATTAGACAGTTTGACCTTGAGAAGATCATTTTGACCTTGAGAAGATCATTTTGACCTTGAGAAGATCATTTGGCCGGCCCTCACTAGGGTTCGACGTTAAGCTGATGTAGTTGAGATGGTGCCCTTCTCACAGAGAGACACGTGTGTGTGTTCTTGTATGGGTATCTTTGTGAGGACCACAAAAAAAAACATAGGCAGTGAGGACATTTTGGCTGGTCAAGACTTGTTTTAAGGGTTTAAGGCATTTAGTTATGATGGTTAAGGTTAGGGTAAGGGGCTAGGGAATGCAGTGTCTATGGGTGTCCTGCTGTGCAAACACGTGAGTGTGTACATGCCTTTATTAGGCTGCATTTGAGTTCAAACCCATACGTGTAAGACATTTTGACTTTGAGAAGATCATTTGACTTTAAGAGGCTTTTCAAGGGTTAGGACTTGGTTCAGATGGTGCCTGGGAATGGAATGTCCTCACAGAGAGACAGGTGTTGATGTGTTGGATGGTCCTTACATTCTGTCATCCCTTAAAGGGTCTTTTGAGGGTTAAGAAGTTTTAGGGTTAGGCATTTAGTTGTGATGGTTAAGGTAAGGGGCTAGGGGAATGCAAGACATTTTGGCCGGTCCTCACAACTTTAAAGGGGCTTTTCAAGGATTTTAGGTCTTGAGTTTAGGTTTAGTTGATGTAGTTGAGATGGTGCTGTCCTCAGAGAGAGTGTGTGAGAGAGAGAGAGAGAGAGGGGGAGAGAGAGAGAGAGAGAGAGAGAGAGAGAGGGAGACTGAGTTTGTGGAGCAAATGTCAGACCTGCACAAATATATGATATTTCCAGTCACTCCCCTCCTTTCCTTTGTTACCCACTCGTGTTAAAAGCTGCTTCAGGGCGCTCACACTCTCACTCACTCACCCTTCACCCTCTCACTCGCACTCACACTGACACTCATCACATAAGGATGGACGCTGAAGGCGGAGGCCACCACGTTCACCGCGAGAGGAGGATTTCCGCCAGGATGCTCGCGGTCGTTCTCGCCGTGCAGAACGCGCTGGTGGCCGCGTGCCTCCTGGTCACACTCTATGTTTTCTGGATCGTTCTGAACCAGGATACGGTGAGTTAACTGCTCCGTGTGTGTGTGCGTGTGTGTGTGTGTGAGTGACTGTCATTAAGAAGATGTCACGTGTCTCTCGCATCACTTAAACTTGAAGTCATTATAACTTAGAACAGTTCATTCAAACATTAAATTCATTTTTCTCTCACTATTTAGAGCTGCAATTAACGATTATTTTCATAATAGATTCATCTGTCCATTATTTTCTCGATTAATCGTTTGGTCCATAAAATGTCAGAAAACCTTCAAAAATGTCACACCTGGAAATGATGATGTTCTCAAATGTCAAAAATCATTCAGTTTGAATGATTTCTTTGTTATCTGGAGAAAATACTCACATTTAAGAAGCTTAAACAATCGCAAATCTTGTTTTATTCATGAAAAAAGCTTCAAACCGATTAATCGATATTCCATATTTAATAGTTGTCGATTCATTTAGCAATAGATTAATAATCGATTCATCGATTCATTGTTTCATTGTTTCAGCTCTAATTCTATTCATAAAGCTTGGTGTCATTTACCCACAATGTGTTTCTACTCCCCTCTCTTTTAGTCGTATTAATAACAATTCAGTCTCCTGCCCTGATGTGCAGTATATCTGTGTTTTGTATGTGGTCAATAACAGCAGGGTCTGAAGTGTAGCGTACAGAAAATGACGAACTGACTGTATCAGAGACTTTCTCCTGTTTTTCTGTGGACTTTCTTCTCTCTCTGTGTCACTGTGAGGTCTCTGAATGACACTGTTTATAAATGAATGAATTCATTCTTTATTTTGAACATGTAAAGTCATAATATACACATGAACATGTATACAGTAATTCAACCCAAGGCGACCAGTTTAACACACGACTAAACACTACACTTTGATGTGAAAACTGATCAATAATAAAGTGCTAAAATTCACTTCAGGTGGATGTTATGTAATGTTTTATTATTGTTTTTAATTAAGTATGGCACACTATTTTTATAGCTTTTTTTTTTCAGAAAGAAAAGATGATTTAAATCCATCTGTGTAATCCATAATCTGGTTAATGTTTTATTCCTTGTTTAGAATCCGACATGGCGTAAATGCCACAGCAGGAATGCATTAAAGCAGAACTATGCGGGATTTGTTGTTGTCATTGTGTTGGTCAAATGTCCCGTTGTGTGGAGATTGGAGATCCCATGACCTTAGATCTTAGACCTTAGTTCCTTCTGTGCCTTTGGCACTTCAAGCAGCAAGTTAGCTTTCCCAGAATTCCTTTCCTTTTAGCCATGGGACCACCCATGGAAAGGATTGGGCTCATAACTGGAAACCCTGGGAAGAGCATAGGGGCTGGGGCTGGGTAGTAAAGTGTGTAATCAGGATTAAATGCTGAGGTCAAATTCACTTATCACTTATTGGTGTGTGTGCACAAAAATATCTCATTCTCATTCTAAATAATAGAACATCATCATTTCCAGCTTTGTAGAACAATGATTCAAGGTTTTCTGACATTTTTATGGAGGAAACAAGAACTTGATAATTAAAAATAATAGTTAGTTGCAGCCAGAGACATTTATTAGAGTTATGATGCAGATTGAGGGGTAGTAAGTGCTCAGTTAGTGGTGTGGGGAGATTATATTTATTTTAGAGAGAAGGTGTGGATCTCTTGAAAGAGATGAGTCTTGCGGGAGTCTCTTAAAGATTGAGTGACTCTGCTGCTCTGATAACACGGGGGGAGCTCCTTCCACCATCGGACGGAACCACAGACGAGGACGATCGAGACAGAGATTGACAGAGCGAGACAATATTTACGTCACTCTGTAGGGTCAGTGATTTAGAATTTGATTCAACCAGTGGTCAATGAGCAGCAGGGTGACCTGTCCCCTTTTAGGTTGGTTAAAGACCAGCCAGGGAGCTGTGTTCTCACTCTACATGGAGGTACTGTAGGCCTGCAAGAAGGCCGCCTCAGTGGGCAAGGCGAGATACAACCATGACCTTGGGTGGTGGAATACTGCGTCAAGTAAGGCCTTATTTTTCAGACGTTCACACAGCACTCAATAACATTTATCTCGTCAAATGTATAACCTACAGTAAATGACTGATTTAAAGAGAGACAGAAGTAAGAGATGCAAAAGAATAACCTCTGTAATGTTATGTAATTGTTTCTTCTTTTGTTTCTGGTGAACACGTGGTTTATAAATCCCGGGTTTTAGTGTGAGAAAGGCAAAAAGAAGTGACATTATTTAGGCTGAACTCAAAGCAAGGACAGAGACTCAAAGCTTACAGGAGCAGATTGTGGCGCAGGATCAATGCCCCCACAGTCTTTCAGCATGAGTGTGTCTGTGTGGATCTTGCTCTGGTAGGCGTTGAGCACTGGGTCTCATCCAGATGCCGCTGAATCACAGCCTGTGTTGACAGCATGTCATTGATGGAGTGGTCTGTGAGCTTCACCACAGCAGATATGTGTTACAGATATCTGTAATTCAATGACTCCTCCAAGTCGAAATGAAAGTTTCACAACGCCATTCTTTCTATCCAGAGTTGTAATTTTAAGCTCTTCACATTTACACTGTGAAGGACAATGAATGAGTGGTTAGTAACACACTTTTCCGTGGGAATATTTTTTCTTTATAGTTTTACACAGACTTTAAAAGTTGAATTCTAAAGCTCTTAAAGGGCCGGCTGCTGCTGCTGCTGCATTCTGGGCCCGCTGTAATTCACATTAGCTCTGTTGTGTCCGAAAGCTCGTTTAGTCATCTGTTACTGATGAGATGACACATAGATCCTCTCACTGTGATGCTGTGAAAGTAGCTTGCTTACTTGTGGTTTTCTGAGAATAACTTCTCCAGATATCCTCTGACCTATCTGCACAGTTACTGTATACTTGTGTTTTAATGACTAAGCTGTGTTCTACATTTAGGCTGCGGTGCTCCTCCAACTATCATTATTAATCACTGCACTGCGAGACTTTCCCTTGTTTCTATCAGCCTGCCTTTTTTCACACCACCAACCACAGACATTTCAAAAGGCACTAAGACAGAATGTACGTTGAAGTAAAAGCAGTGAAAGAAACCTAACAACAAAAAAAGTGGAAGTTCAATACAGAAAGCTACCAATTCATTAATGTTTGTGTTCTCTTTTTCTGACCAGGAAAATGTGCACATACAGTTTGGCAGCATTTCAGGTGAGTAACCCAACTAAATATACCTTTTTTCTTCTTTATCTTATTGTTAAACACTCTTGTTATTGAAGCTACTACACTTCAATAACACATATGGATGGCATGACGCTCAGCAGACAAACAGAAAGTTTCATTTGTACAGTGACCTTGGGTTTCGTGAAAGGCACTTTATAAATCTAAGTTGTTATCATTATTAGTATGATTATTATAATTAATAATCATCATCATAATAATAATACTACTAATAATAATAGTAAACCACACACTCTCCCGCAAGTCCTTAAAAAAAGTCAGACAGGATCCATTGCTGCCTCCATCATTAAATTCAAATGTGTTCATTTGTGGCTTCACTGTTTAAAATCCTTCATTTGATTTAACTGAGTGACACAAACTTGCCGAAAAAGGCAGCATTAAACCAGCAACTCATGTGTCCTAATCAAGCTACAACTGTGTTATATACAACAGTAATTATACAGAATAAAATCATTCCAATAAGAATAAAAAGGGAATTATGTATAAAACTGTTGCTAATTGAATGGTTTTTATATTGCTATTTGAATTGTTCATCTTTGTACTATCTCCGCCTCCTCTTTTCACCATCCAGGCGTCTTGCGCAACGAAACGCTCCAGTTTGGTCACACTGAGAGTAAAAATTTGATGAGTCTGGCTGACGGGAAGGAAGGGAAGATCATCATCAACTGCACTGGACCCTATGTCCTCCACATAGACTTGTGTTACAATAGTCTGGACCTCGAAAAAGGACATCTGAATACCACTGGGACCTTGCAGCTGCAGGTGGAGGGGACCCCCAGAAGCTCTTTCCAGCTGCAAGCTTCACATCTTGAGGTGTGCAGGGGGCTCCACAGCATCGCCTTTCTCAGGGCCAAGGAGCAGGCGAGTCTTCACCTGTATTCTGATCGGCCCGTCATGATGAAAAAGCTGACAGCGGGCCTGAGCTATCTGCTGGGGACAGGGGCACAGTGTGACTTTTGATGAGTGAGTGCAAAGCTGACTGCGACGAGCACCAGCCTGGACTCCCAGTACAACATTGTTCATTTATTTTTCTGCAAAACATGGGAAATGACACGGTACACAGTACACAGTACACAGTGTACATAATTTTCTTTTTTGATTCACATGTTTTTGAGTAAAAGTTGCACAGGGAAGTGGAGGCTTTGGTTGTGGCATGTAAAATAAGCTGTTGTCGGACTGGCGTCACTCAGGGAGGATCTGCAGATTATAATATATAGATAATAGCGACCTGGCAGGAGCATCTCCTCAGTGACTTACATACATACAGCCAACCTCTGGAAAACGGCCGGACCTCAGTGCATGTTTTAAAGTGTACTGTAGTGACGTTGCTGTCAGTCTTTCTATTCTATGATGTGTTGTGTTTTTATGGAAAGGATGTTGACGCTATGACAAACAAACAAACAAACAGGCAAACAAACAAACAAACAAACAAACAAACAGGCAAACAAACAAACTTGATGATCTTCTCCTCGCTCTAACCAGGGGCTTTGTGTACTGTACCTAAACCTAACTGCAGGTTAATCACTGGGTTTCAATCAAACCACTTTCATAATCAGAAAACGGTGCTCATCACCCTCATAGTCACCAAATGTGCCACAAGCATTTTAAAACACTATCATGTTAATATGCCTTTGAATAGTCACTGTCATGTTGGTTCAGAAACATGATCTCACTTGTATCTGTGGTTTGCAGAAATGTACGATGGCAACATGTGATCCTGGAGCCTGGCTTGTCAATACGTGTGTCCATGCACTGCTGTGAGAACACACACTGACTCCCTTCATTATGCCAGCCATGCCTCAACAATGACATCCAGTGTGCCGTCCTGTAGACATGAAGAGTGTGAACCTGGAAGTCTTAAACAAGACGTCTTCTTATGTGAAAGAAACCTCTTACTGTTCTTTTTTTTTTTTTTTTTTTTTTAAGGCTGCAACTGAATATATTTGAATCAGCCAGTTATTATTGTCGCAGATATTTTGATAATCCGGTGAGACGACCAACGATGGAGTTTCTGGGTCAGTGACGAGTTTAGTTTTATTGAAGACCACTCAGATCCGAGCAGAACTGAGACCATGACCTTCGTATGGAGAACTGCGTAGTTATCATATATGGGTGTCAGGGTTATACAGAAACTTGTGGTTTGCCAGTTTCAGCTGGTCTGCACTGAGTTGTTAGGTTTGTGCTTAGGAATATAAATTAATAATTTAAAGAATGCCGAATAATACGTTTTTCTCTTACAATCATTTTCAGACAAATGAAGCCTATGCTTTCTGCTATTTGTTGTGTAGATGGTGTGAAAACTCTCTATTATAAGAGAGCCATTGCAATGTGGGTTACAGGGTCTGATCTCACACAATAGACCTGTAATAAACCTCAATCTGCTTTCACGCCTTTGGACGTGAGCGCCTGCCGATGCAGCACAGAGTGTGTGACGGACTCTCACTCTCTCTGTGCATCGCTTCACTCATGAAAGCATCCACAAGCCTTTTGCTCTGCCTGATATGACATCATTTTTTTTATTTATTGCAAGTTATTTCGCAGAACCCGAAGCTATGGGTCGCGGAACCACTGTCAGAGTCGTGTGTTCCGCGATGCTGCATTGAAAACTTGCTCCAATAATGTATCTACACCCGTGTGAAGCAGCTTTAAAGCTGCCGCCTCCACATTTCACACACATTTCCATGCTAAATAATTTTCCTAGACGACGCGTGAATGATTTTAAAAAAACGTCACTGATGACCTTGTGTTTCTTAAGCTCATTTTCCAGTCATGATTGAAGCGGCCGTCACAATGACCCACATTTATCTCAGGGAAAAGACAAGAGAGGAGAAAGTTTTCACTCTGCACTGTATTTTATAATAACATAAGAATGTCTATAAAGCAAATACCAAGTGATGGTCTGGTCTTTGAATGTACAGTACTAGTTAAGTTATGATGTGCTGATTCACTGAAAAGCAGGGTTGTGATAATGATGGAATAATACTTTGTAAAGTAGTGCACAAATGTTTCTAATGTTTTCACTAAAGAGCTACTCCAGTACTCCATCTACAGTGCAGCTGCCACCTGTATACTTTGGCACTGATTTCTTGTGAGAATGAAACTTAAACAATAATAATAAAAAACAATCCATTTTGCAACAGACATCATATCTTCATGGTTTTCATGATTCTCTTTCTCTCTCTGCCTGGCAGCTGTTTCAGAGTCAGCAGTTTCGTCATCAGTACCTGCTGTAGTATATAGTAGTTCAACAAGAAAGTGAAAGTAAAGTTCACTCTCGTCACACAGTGACCTGACGGGGCCCCTGCTGCACTGAAGACTCAGTGACGTAGCACTTACACACATGAAGGTGTGCATTTGCTTGTTGTATCTGTGTTTCTGGAATTTTTGCGTCATCTTTGTTGGTTCACTTCCTTTTTAAAAAACAGGGCAACCGGTTCTAGTTGAACTTTTGATCTAAACTCTGCTGTACCTGAACACAAAAGACAATTCCTGACACTCAGAAAATGTGATTTCTACAGCTTTATTCAATTTGAATCGAAAAGTATTTCTATAGCAAATAAGTATTTAAAAAAGCTGTCAATGCAGACATTTATGAATAAAAAAAAAACGGGAAGTGCTCCCTGTTTACCAGGACTAAAAGCAGAATGTTATCTGTGGACACGTAGTACTATGATTGTGTAATGTGCCACATACCTCATGTGCAAGGTTTGGGTTTTTTCTAAGTACTACAAAAACAAAACATTGCTGTGAATTTTGGTTACGATGCAAGCAGGAAATATTTTTTGGACCACATCCTATTCCAGTTTCACTCGATAGAAAACCAAAATCAACATTTAAATATGTGACTTTATTATTGTGTATTTATTATAATATATACTGTATGTACAGTATATATATGTGTATATATATATATATATATATATATATATAGATATATCTATATATATATATATGTGTATGTATATATGAAGGTATAGAAATCTGTGAGAAATATATTACATAATACATAATACATTATATATTGCAATGTAATGTCACCTGCACTCAGATAATTGTCAAAATTGCGTTTGTCAGGTATTCATCAGTCCAAGGTGAATTGACAGGAGTTACAGCTCCGTAGTAAGAGTGACCTATGATACAGCAAATGCTTCGTGACGATCCAATAAACTCACCTGTTCAGGTGAATGATTACACAGAGCTCAAAGGTCAGCAGAGAGCAGGATCTCATTTGCAAGATACACATACAATGTACAGTGTGCAGTGCAGTAACAGTCTAAAGTCTAAATGTTCATACAGTAGTGTGTACTTTCCATTTATGTGTTTATAAAATGAGTTCTCTGTTGTACAAACAGAGTGAATAACACGTACATGTACACGCACAAGGACATACATTGAGAGTACTGGATAATAAACAACAACAAAAACTTAGCAAGGTGTAAAATGTATCCAATTTATTTGTGTAGAACTTTCCATCTTAAGAACCTGTACGTTTTGTAGGTTTACGACTGTCCAGATTTTTACTAAACTGATTCTTTCAGCTCAATAAACAAAGGGCAACCAGAACAACTCGAGTGTCTTTATGAAGTTTTATTTCACACAGTAGGTAGTTAGGTTGTAAATAGACAAAACGTACGGGTTCTGATGATTAGTAGTTAGACAGAAACACATAATAATTATATATACAGTATAATTAGCAACAAAAAGGGTTTTGATAGCAAAGCTTTGATGACAAACTGCACTTTGATGATAAATGTGCTTTGATTACGGACCGCAGACTGAATCTATCACGTATAATAATATATGAAGTAATAGTTTCATCTGCTGGAAAGTTCTACAATTAGCATGTTTACATTAGCATTTCTTCAAAATTGTACCACAAATTGTAAATATGTTTTATGCCGTTCAAAATTCTAATTTAACATTCAATTTTTTGTTCGTGCACAACTGCAGTGTTTTCTAAAAATAAAACTTTTTGTTTTTCTTTTTAATTGTTAACATACTATTTTAACATGCAGTAAATTATGTAAAAAACATTGGAAATTATTCTGGTAAAATGGGCAAAAGCACTTAGTTACAGGACATTTTCTGGCCCTTTTATGGTTAAAATAAGCAAAAAAACATAATAAGGACATGAGGGTTAAATTAGTTTTTTATTAGCTACAGCTGCAGCTGTGGTCTGATTATTACAGTGTTTACTGTTTGGTCAAGACAAAGATTTATAACACACATAAATCTAAACTCTGGACAAAGTTTTACTTTCCTGCACAGTTTAATTGGGTGGGGACACAGAAAGAAATAATAACTACATACTTGAAGAATCTTTCGAGATAAACTTACATTGTAGATGATTAAATATTTACTGGCGTGGAATTTCAACATCGCTGTTCTCATGTCGGAACCTTCCAACAGATAAAGATAAAGATAACCAAAAAAAGGATGAATAAGAGAGATTAGTGTTGCTTGTGGAGAGCAGCAGGCATGCAATCAAGTGATGGAGACAACTGATCGTTTATTTCTCTCCAGATCGTCAGATCTCTGCAGACACAAAAAGAGCAAATCGATAGAGAAACACAGTTCATGCTGCCATTTTTCAGATATGTGGTCTACAAGAAAAATACAACAGAATGATATATTAATGCCAGACATCAGCAGTTACATTAAAGTGTCAGATTTTTATAAAAAAAAAAACTTCTTGAGTTGAGTTCATGTAACTTCGTGTTACATGAATGGATCGCTTTGCTTGAGCTCTCATTTTAGAAATATCCATCAAACCTTATCTGTGGTAAATTGTGTCCCAACTGAAGAAAATGACTTTCTGTGAAGTGTTGTGCCAAAGAGCAGCGATAACAGAGGCATAATAACACATTTTTAGGGATGTGGCATGTGTCTTTGTGATTTCATAAACTGCTCAGTAGACAAGCGTCACACCCACAAACTTTGTGGGGGAAAAGTGTGGTGCATTAACAATGATGTTTTAAATTGAGATATTAATATAATGGATGTTTGTGAACAGCACTTTATTACACAATTCTACAACTTCATACCAACTATCTAAGTTTAGCGGGACTTGGGACTGACACAGAAAGTGCATGCCTCATTTGGAGTCTGGACGCAGGGGAGCCGTGAACATCTGCTCTGACTGCAGCCGGATCCATGACATCAGAAAACATTTTTTGAAAAATAGTCACTGAGGGATCTAAATATAGCTAAATATAGCGACAAAGTCGATAACTTGGCAACACTGATTCATCCGCATAAAATGTTTTATTGTTGAAGAAGAGAATAGAAACACTGGGAAACAAAAGACATAACAGTGACAGATTTATTTCAAGGGAGTTCAAACCTGCCAAGACAAGCTAGTCTACTAATGCCTATCTGCTGTAAGCATTAATAAAGTGGTATTTCCTACCACTTTATCCTCCACAGGAGGGTCGCGGGGGGCGCTGTGCCAATCTCAGGGACACATATAGAGACAAACAACCATTCACTCTCACTCTAGTAGTCCAATTGACCTAATCCCCCAATCCCCCCATTTTTGGACTGTGGGAGGAAACCAGAGAGCCTGGAGTAAACCCACGAGAGAACATCAAACTCCATGCAGAAAGGCCCTTGTTCCAACCGGGGCTCCAAACACCAACCGTGTGGCCCTGGCAACCAACCCATTTTTCTATAAAGCAATGTCACTTTCTTGTTTTTTTTAAAAAAAACAAAGAAAGAAAACAAAACTGTGACACTTTTGGCAGCAAGTGTGCTGATCATAAAATTGTCTCAAGTTATTAAAACCTTAGGCGAAACGATGTTAATGTGTAGAAATGTGTGAAAGAGTCCATATAGACAGCAAAGGTAGAAATAGGTCACTCAGCAAGGTACCTGCAGGGCCTAGTCACCTTAGGATTTTAGGTTTACAGCACTTTTATATGCAAAAATGGAAAATCGTAATGTCTGAGTGCATATTGACTTGGGAAATATCCTGCATGTAAAATTGTACCTCTCTATTGATAACCTCACTACCTTGGGAAGGTTTTTATTCCCACCACTATTTTTCAATCATGCATGAAGCCACACCTGTGGGATTTCATGTATGTTAGGCACAGAGGTGTCCATCAATCTTATTTTCTAATCAAATTCTGCCATTATGCAAGTAACAGCCTGTTACCTGGAGCATGTGAACATGTAAGCCGCACCCTGTGATTTCCTTCAATTTTCCAACAGAATCTTCATCATCATCATCATCATCATCATCTACCGCTTTATCCTCCACCAGAGGGTCACGGGGGGTGCTGTGCCAATCTCAGCTACATCGGGCGATAGGCGGGGTACACCCTGGACAGTTCGCCAGTCCATCGCAGGGCCACACACAGATAGAGACAAACAACCATTCACTCTCACACTCACTCCTATGGTCAATTTAGAGTGTCCAATTTACCTAATCCCCACATTGCATGTTTTTGGACTGTGGGAGGAAGCCGGAGAACCCGGAGAGAACCCACGCACACACGGGGAGAACATGCAAACTCCATGCAGAAAGGCCCTTGTTCCAACCGGGGCTCGAACCCGGGTCTTCTCGCTGCAAGGCGAGAGTGCTAACCACTACAGCACCGTGTGGCCCCAACAGAATCTTATTTACCTAAAATCCAAAACAAATCAGTAGTAGCAGTTTGGCCAGAGGCCAGTGATCTTCAACCTTCATGGAAATAAACAATTAGGCTGTTTAAAAGTTTTTCCATCAGCTTTTCTACCAGACAGACAGACAAACAGTCTGGAAATAAGTGTTTTTCTCACTCCCAACACTCACACTCACACGTCATCATGTCTGACCAGGATAGAGCGACACTGATGCATTGTCTGTTGGATCTGTGTGGGCGAGACAATAAATGTGATGTGCACGCACAGTTTCTCGTGGTTAGGAATTTCCTGATAACAGATCAGGAAAAGTGAAACACAGAGGGTGAGAGAGGAAAAAAAACACATTCATGTTTCACTGACACATGTTCCAGCTTAACACTGTCTGGGGTTTGCATCTTTTTTTGCGTCTGAAATCAGTTTTCAAATCAAACAGGTTGAGTGAGTAGACGTTTGACATGTCAGAGCATAGTGCTACTAGTACTACTTTAATAAAACAATAAACACAAATGGATACAGTAGTCAAAGCAATGAAATACAGGATAAAAAGGAAAGTCTTACAAGTCTTCACACTATGAATGAAAGCCGCAACCATCCTAATCTACGGCTGAGTGAAGCTTTCAGATATCACCAGCGGAGAGATCGTTCTCATGTAACCCTTTTTTTATTACATGTCATTGACTTTGTCTCGTCTTTGTCTTATCTCCCTAGTTAGTTCTATCCTCTCTCTCTCTCTCTCTCTCTCTGTCCTTATCTTGCAGGCCACAGGATCCAGATCCAGTTTCGAGGCTATTTATATCACAAGCAGTAGTATTATCGCCATTATTATTACGCTATAATTAAAGTTGATATCGGTGTAATTTCGGTATAATTAGCAATCTCTGCTGCTGCTTGTATAAATGACATTGTAGTACTATAAACATGTCATATGTGACTATACTGTATATCTGCTCCTGCATATGATGCTCAAAGGACATTGCAGAGGTCCCGAACATAGGGCTGGACACATTCTGTCAAGACCTGGGGGGGGCCCCTGAGCAAGGAATCCAATCCCCATCCCCACAGACAAGTGCTGCCCACTGCCCCTGCACCCGGCTTGTGTGTGTTTATTACTGTGTGTAAAAAAAAGAAAGAAAAAAGAACGGGTTAAATGCAGAGGTCAAAATCACTATCACTAATTGGTTTGTGCACAACAATGACTCATTCTAATTCTGAATATCCACCGGCACCAACAAAGTGGAAAAGTGAGTGAGTGAGGGAGAGAGCATTAGCTAATCTTAACTGCAGTCAACTGAACATTTGATACTTTGCTCAGGAGAAAAACATCCACACCTGCATGTCTCCTGCTTTGCTGCATTCAGACGTCTATATTTAAACGTATCTCCACTGCAGAACTTCATTTTGCTTCTCCTCTGGTTGAGACATTTTTGAGAAGAGCACCAAGGCATTTTAGGTTTGGTAAAGTTCAAAACTTCCAAAACAGCGGAGAAACTGTTTCTCACATGTTTCCTTAACCCTTAGAACACAGAGCAGCTGCTCCCCCCCATTACTATTTTAAAAGGTTGATTCAGCGGCTATAAGAATGCCATATATCCTTTTTTCACCAACTATGTAAACAAGTCTGAGAAAAAATAACTGAAACATTTTCTAAAATTTGTGAAGTTTGAAAATACGTAACAGTTTCTCATTTTTATGAACAAAAAAAACAAAAAACTGTCCATTTTGTGACTATTATTGCTAATTATATAAAATTAATCATAACTTTGACTCAACAACACATAAAAAGACAAAATAACGTATTTTGTAATAAAAATACAACATGTTGGACCATTATACAAAGTGCTGGGAGTGAATGTTAAGTTGGAAGCCACACACCAGACACTTAAAAGGTAAGCTGGCCAGGAGTGTGTCCATACTTTGGAGGGCACAAAAACTATTAAATCAGAAGGCACTATACTTGTTGTGCGGTGCACTAGTCTCTCCACACCTGCAATACTGTACAGAGGTAAATAAATAAATAATTAGGTTAATGTGATACCTGAAGAAGTGGCTGGGGAGATTATATCAGCTATAAACAAAAGCAGGTTAATGATCAAACCACTTTAGTGTGAACATGATTCTGTTCTTTCACTTTGTTTATTGCAGGAGGCGGGAGTTAACTTGGACTCCCACTTTCTTCTCTGTTATTTCCCACTTTCCCTCTTTGTGTGGGAAGATGAGACTATATTAAGATGCAGGAAAGTCAACCTCCACTACAAGCATTACAGTCTGCATCATGGAAAGGCACCAAACAGGACAGGAGGAGAAACTGGTGGAAGTCAAGATGGAGATGGACAATTTGGAAGTTGTCCATCAGCCTAGAGCTTCACCTGTGAGCTTCCGTGCCTGCTTCAAGTGCATGGTTGCTCTGGCAACAGTGATGGGACTGGTCATTGTCATTCTGGTGGCAGGCTTTATCCTACATTACTTTGTGTATATGCCATCATCCAGCCAGGTGAGAAAAATATCACATTAGTGACATCAAAGTCCTAAATATTTTCGTTTCTTTCTCCTATCTGTGTCCATGCATGTCTCTTTATAATCAGTCTGTTATTCCACAGGATGCTCCAACATTGAGAGGTGCAGTAAAAGTTATCAGTGCCCACTCTCTAAAAAGTAAGCATCTCCTCACTTTCAGCGACTTCCAACAATATTCCTATGTGAGTGTCTCGGTGTGCTGACATTGTCCAATTCTTCCACAGAGAGGGATGAAGAGGGAACCTATGACCTCTTCACTGTGGATAAAGCCACAACCTACCTCATCTACGGCTGGGTGAAGCTTTCAGATGTCACCAGCGAAGAGATCGTTCTCATGCAAACGTTTAGAGAGGACGAAAGAGTCATCGAAAAGAAGAAGGCAGAGATGAGCGAGGTCTTCTTCTTCAAAAGAAAGTTACTGGCCAACAACAGCACAGTAAGCATTCACTTTAAGTCTGCTTACACAGACGGCTTATTCCACGTCTATGAAGTGTGACCAGGCTGAACCACAGACTGTCTGTGTTCAAGCGTCTGGATGCTACTGCACTGAGGTGTCAAAAACTGTCTGTCTGAAACTTAAGCAATTAGTTTTTTATTTTGTTGCTTTTGGACACACACACACACACACGCGTGCACTTGTCAGACAGTTTCATGAAAACTGAAGTGGTTTCATGGTTGTATTGTGTTTACTCTGTCGGGAGTGGGTGTGTTCCCACTCAACCCTCATGTTGCTGTAGTTTTCTTCCTGATGTATAAACAACTATTAACTCAGAGTCGCAGTCACACGTGTGCTGACAAGAAAACTGTTGAGCTAAAAATACTCACGTGGGCAAAAAGCCAACGGTGCTTCATAATATAAATGAAAACTGGTTGAAAGCGCAGATGGTTCGTCACTTTTACATGAAAATGCTTTTGTTACTTTATTCATTTCCACCCTCTGATTGACTTTTACCTGTGAAAATGACCAGCCAGGAGGAAACTGTAGCATGTCTCATCTGCATTCCCATGAGACAACTCACCTACTGGCTGTTAAAAATCCTTTAAATGTAAAGGTAGTGAGGGTGGACTTCTTTGTTTTCTTTTGAATATAATTGTTTTCCTTCATTTCAGTTGAATGAGAATTAAAATGTGGAGGCTCATGATAGGCAATGATTCACACCCAGTAATGACATGTTGGTATTAGTGGGTGTTGAGGGTGACTGTGTTTCATTTGAAATAAAAATAAATTGCCTACATGTTTGTGGATTTGATTGTGACTGTGATTCCTGGTTTTACTCTAACCTGTTCATATGTTAAGTTGGGTTTACAAGTGGACCTCGTTAGATACTTTCCAATACGGTATAAATTCAAATGAAACCCAGACTGCTGTGGCTCATATTAACTGTATTTTACACGGAAATGTAACTTTTGTTATTATTCTGTCTTCATAAACTGAAAAGATGTAACATTATTCCGATGCTGTGTCCTTCATCTGAAAACAGGTTCCGACTGAGGCAGAGTTGGTAAATGACCGGGTTTATTATTATTATTATTATTTAAGAATTCACTTCTGAACCGTTTAAACACGTGCTGAGAGGGTCGTGTTCGCCAATGTGAGTCTATCAGCTCCACACGGCTCTCTCTGTGTTTCTCAGTATCGCTGTGTCCTGCCTTCATGTCTGTGGAGACACAGAGGGAAGCGCTTCATGTCGCGACTGACAGAGGGAAGGCGGAAACATAGCAGCTGTAGTTAAGTGAGATGGAAGAGAACTTTAGGTTAAGTAATTATCCCTGGTTCTTTGAAACGAGTGCAGTGAAACAAATGTTAAAAGAGAACTTTGGGTTAAGGATTGAACCCTGGTTCTCTGAAGTGAGATAGTGAGATACATATTGTCGAGGTTTTAGCTCTATTTTCTTCATTTATACCTTGTAACTTTATACTTAACAAGCTAATTACACTCTGTGGCTTCATGAAACTATTTTATGGATTGACCGGATCGATTATTTAAAAATGTATTATTTTTAATACATTTCAAGCCCTGTCATGAGCTCTGATCCAAAACTATGTAAAAAAGGAAAACCAAATGTGATGCAATTGCAGTAAGCAGTGAGACATGTAAGTGATAGAATCCCATAAAAATTACATTTAAGTATCTATAGAGAAAACTAGACAAGAATCTTTGTGACATTGTTCTTCAATAAACAAGATCAAATGCACACATTTGGAAATTCTTAAATCATGAATCAGATAAAAATCTAGCAAACCCTTGCATGTGTCAGCAGGAGAGATCTTTTTTCTTTCTTTCACACCCACGTGTCTGGCAATGTGCCATGAACTCACTGTTGTGTGTTGCGTGTTATTCGAGGAGGAAGTGAAAGTTTACAGCTGTCTGTCGTTCTGATGATGCAATCTCTGAGGTATCACCTCCTGTAGTAGTGTTGCTTCATTCAACCAAAACCAATCACAATCCCGGGGGTTTACTTTGCCCTGAAGGAACCTTCAAGTAAAATAAAGTGCAATGTTTCTCTGAGCAGGGTTCAATAACCAGGGTGTAACTATTGTGTGTTTAAAATGCTTTGTGTACATTTGCACTCTGCAATCAATCTTTTGCATTCTGGTTTCACTAAGCAAGACAGAGAAGAAAAACGGCAAGGCACAGCAACCCCCGCAGCCCTCATGTGGAGGGCATAGTTGAAGAAGATGGAATATGAGTAGTTTCATCTTCCCACACAGAGAGAAAGTGGGAAATAACAGAGAAAGTGTGTTTCCAAGTTAACTCCCGCCTCCTGCAATAAACAGCAAAGTGAAAGAAGGGAATCCCTCTGCACACTGAACTGCTAATAAAAACCAACAATCAACACTCTCACACTCTCACCTACGGGCAATTTCAAGTGTCCGATTCACCGCTGCATGTTTTTGCACCCGGTGAAAACCCACTCACACACACAGGGAGAACATGCAAACCTTTTTAGAGAGATTTTGCAGCAAGGCAACGGCGCTAACCACTACTCCACCACGAGGCCTGTTATAATAAATGATTTTCCAGTTATACAGTATAAGCAGTACAGCAAGTACAGCAGGGGTCACCTACTATATTTGTCGAAGGGCCACAATTTTTCTTGACGGACACTTTCAAATAAAATGAGATGAATTTTACATTTTGACCTCATTTATTGTAGTTTTGACATTTTAAATGTTCTTATAAAATGGAAGTCCTTTTTAAGTGTGTTAGTTTGGAGCTTGTTGTTGAGAATAAAAACAAATGTGAAGCAAGTAAAATCAACATTGTTCATTGCTTTGTTATGGCAGTATTCACATGGTTAACATTGAATGGATGAAGTCATCCTGGCCATTGTTGTCAGTGTTTGTTCATGTGCGCAGAATGCAGCCGTCGTTGCTGCTCACCTCTATCTGGCTGTAAACGGCACATTGATAATCAACTGGGTTCAATTCAATTTAATTCAATTTTATTTGTATAGCGCCAAATCATAACTACATTATCTCATGGCACTGTACATAGACAACATCAAGGAGAGCAGAGAAACCCAATGAGCACAATGTTCACACAATGAGCAAGCACTAGGCATCAGAACCAGACTCAGAGATGTGCAGCCATCTGCCTCGACCGGTGAAAGGAAAAGTGTGGGACAGAGGAGAGGTGGGGGACAGAGAGGACAAGAGGGAGATGAGAGACGGTAGAGAGAGATCAGCTGTATCAAGTTACAAGTTTATACAGGACAGAGTCAGTGATGACATATTTATAGAACTACAATGTAATTTATATAAGCAGCAGCAGAGACTGTTGATAAAAATGATACTGTAATCGACTTTTAATGATAGCATAATAATAATGGTGATGATATGAATGATAATAATAGCCTTGAAACTGGATCTGGATCCTGCAACCTGCATGATGAGGACACAGAGAGAGAGAGAGAGAGGAAAGGAAGGAAAGACACAAACTAGGGAGAGAAAGAACAAGGTTAATGACATATAATAATTCATATTCATAGTGTGAGCGAGTGAGTGAGTGTGTGTGCACCACAGGAAATTGGTTCAGATCAAATTCCTCCAACAAGCTGTAGATTAAGAAATCAGACTTACTGCATGACTGTGGGTTGATGGGCTGAGACCAGATTATTATCGGTGAGACGTTTCAATGACACACACTGAGAACTTTGAGAGCACTCTAGTCACAAACCCATTTGGAAGAGGCAGCAGCTCGTCGCAGGAAACATAAATGAAACATTATGAAATCTATTGATTTCTCTCTCTCTCGTTCTCTCAGCGCACCTGTCAGGCTATTATATATTTGTTTTTCTCAGCCCACTAGTTTTTTGCGAAACCCCCACAGTACGGTGGCTAACATGGGGCAAATTTTTCTGCCTTTCTCGGCCAAGAGTGGACTTGCTTCAAATATTTTTGAAGCAATATTCATCTTTCCAACGGTGAAATGTTCCTTTATAAAGGTCTCTTAATAAAATAAGAATTAAGTATTCCCCCAAGTATTGTAACGGCTGGTCGTAGAGCTGTGCGACTTTTATTTGGCAAATAACAAACTGAACTCACCTTTTTATACCAAATTTGAGCCGGCTCACTGAAGTCAGAAATGAATCACGCGTAACATTCAACTGTTGTAATTGTACTATTGGATTTTTTCCCTCCCGATACCGATTCCGATACTTGTGCTGTAGGTATCGGCCGATACAGAGTATCGATACCGATACCAGTGTGTTATAAATTTTTTTTTTATCATACTACGCCTGCATGATTGTGATATGATTATCATTGGTGGTAAGGTTTGGCTCAGGTTAAACCCTCTGTAAAACATGAACGAATACAGCAAATGGACAACATTTATTTTTACCAGTGATATGTTATTTCGTTTTTCAGCTTGTACGTTTGTTTTGACTCTTAACACCGCAGCACTGGCAGAGCTTCAGGTTCACGTTCATGTTTCTATGACGACTTTTTCTCTGAAGTAACGCTAAACTTTAAAAACAGAGGCATACATACGCAGGACAAAGGTACGCTGGTTAATTGTAGCGCTGCTCTTTTCGTTTAATAAACGGGCCGCTCCAGTTTGACTGTAGGCGCGCTAACGGAGCTAGCGCAGCTAACAGCGCTAGCGGAGCTAACGGAGCTAACTGGTAAATACTGCCAAACTGCTGACATGATGAGCTAACGTTAGCTCCTTTTCTACAGGTGTCGGGTGATCAGTTCTTCTTCACACCTCTAAAACAGCACAGCGCAACTGTTTCAAGAGCGGTGAAGAAGAACCGTGTCAGAGCTAACGGAGCTCTAATAAATTACTTGGTATCGGATCGGTGCATGGACTCCAGTACTCGCCGATACCGATGCCCACATTTTCGCCAGTATCGGAGGCATTTCCAATACTGATATCGGAAAAACTCTAATTTTAAGTCGGTAAATAACTATAATTTGACTTAATTTCATTATATACATATATATATATATATATGTATATGTGTATATATATATATATATATATATATATATATATACAGAGAGAGACAGAGAGAGAACTTGTGAGAGGTTTAGGCTTTTAGAGCACAGCCACTTCTGCTGGGCTCGTACATCTACAGCCACTTCTTCAGGGGATGGTCAATAAAAGCTCAGTTTGATTCAAGAATATATAAATCAGTGGGAGTAAGGACTTAATTTTTTTCCCCTCTTGTATACCTGAGAAAGTCTGCGGTGTACTCACTAACGTCACAAAACCATTTATCTTTCCATTCAAGCCACAGTCTGACTGTCCATCTGAGCAACATTACTTTTATACCACAGTGTGTGTGTGTGTTTTATAGATCTCACCCACAGTATCTCCACCTCCATCCATTTCCATACCATTTCCATTCTACAAGGGTAGAGGTAAAGCTGGAACAGAGGTCTGTTTTTCCGTTGTAACAAACAAACATCCCCTTCACGACTGTAGACATCCCACCACATAGTTCTGCTCACTTCCTGTGTCAGTGCTTGGTGCTGCAGCCAGGTAAACAAACTGTCCATGCACACACCCACACGCACGCACACACACACACACACGTGTTCATGCAGCATTCACAGTGAAGACACTCTTAGACACAGACATAGAGGTGACAGCCAAAATGTCCTCACTTTCCCAAAATATCCTCACTTCTATGGTTTCTAAGTGTTTTAGTCCTCACAAAGATACACATACAAGAGCAAAATCACGTGATCACGATCACGTACACAAAAAAATCACACACCAGAGACTTTGGCAGTGAATAATGAGGACAGGTGAATAATGAGGACAGAGGACAGGTGAATTGGCATTAATTAAGGTCCCTGAGTGAGTGAGAAAGTTAAAGCATTTGTGACCTTTGACCCATTGTGAGTTATACTGATTCCTGTGTTGCCCGCTGTGCTCATGACTTTTCCAGTGACGACACTCTGACCAATCAGTGAGCGACCGTCTGTCGACGTCACCCATGGTATCGGCTCAGCTCGCTTGGAACCTCACAAGAGCAGATACTAAAAAAAGTACCAGTTGTGGATGGAAAAGCAAAAAAAACTGTGCAGAATCGTGCCACGCTGGGACTAGGTAGTGGGAAAGTGCCATAACAGGTGGGCCACATATAGTTGATTGGTGCGCGGGCCGCCACCAGTTTGTCACCTCGGATTTGGATGATCTGATTGATAAGATAATACATATTTTGAGAACTGTCCCAAATTTCAAAATGTTAAGATGGATACAAACCTTAATGACCATGCACCGCCGGGATCCACCAATCCTTAAACGCATTCCCACTAGGAACAAAAACCTGTATAAACCCAGAATTTTGCCCATTTTTCCAGAACTTGGAACTTTCAACGTCTGGCAGTGATTTACAATTGAATGCATGTTAAAGCGTGTTAACTGTTAAAAGTTAAGCCACTGTAGTTGAACATGAATAAGAGATTTTGCATTTTAATTTTGAAATTTGAACAGTATAAAACATACTTCCAATAGAACCTTTCGAGTATCTGTCTCAAAATTTCATATTTGATCAAATGCCATTGCTATTGTGTCGAGGAAATGGCCGTAATAACCACATGGTTGGTTTTGAAGTGCAAGTTCTTAGCTTTCAGAAACCGTTCAGAAAAGAGCGCTTGCCCAAACATGTCACTGGCGATACACTTGGCGTTAAAGGTCTTTTTGATCAGTGTGAATGAGGTGTATGTGTCATTTTCTCATACAACAAAAAAACAGATAATTGTGGTCTTTTGATACATGAGGTGTTTGTTTCATGAAACAAACAGCTCATGTTTTTTTTTGTTGTTTTTTTACTTTTTTATTGCTTTGCATGCGATGGGATGGGATTGACCCAAAAGAAAAAAAAAGAAAACCTTTTGTGACGGAAAAAACGGCTGTTTACACAATCTACTGATCTGCAACCTACATTTCTTGTAAACTCATACTTTCCATTTCAATCACACAGGGAGATGATGGGCACATTTCTTGGACAATACACCCACACTTGTTTGATACTGTGTTCCTGTGTGAAGACTGGAGGGTGCCGTAGAACAGCTTTCTGCTGCTGACTGAGTCATTATGAGCCAATGAAGTCATTAGAGAGGACAGTGTCGCAGGGGCACCAAACCGGGGGGGGGGGGGTTTAATTGCATGTGAGGGTGAGTGGAAATAATGGCAGGAAGAGAGAGAAACATTTCTTTTTTTATTTACTTTAGGACATTGACTAAAATTATTCACATTTATTTCACTGGGAACTTCACTCTATCTTAAAAGGCCGACAAGGGGAATCCATTAAACAGTGCCTGTGTTCTTAAATTGTTACTTCAACCAACCAACTCCTGCACTTTATTTGTCTATTTAAAACTTATCTTTTTACTCTAGCCTTCAATAGCTCATTTTTATTCCACCCTTTGTTGTGTTTTATTTGCATTTTGAGTTTATTTTAAAGTTAAAACACGGTTTTAACCTCTTGACTCAAACCTATGACGTGTGCTGCTGCCTTTCTTGGCCAGGTCACCCTTGCGAAAGAGGTCTTGATCTCAATGGGTCTTTTATCTGGTTAATTAAAGGTTAAATAAATAAATAAAAATCACATTTCTTGGACAATGCGCCCACACTTTTTCGAACCATGTTCCCAAAACTGCATGTGTGAAGATTTGGGACTAGTGTGGAATCATTATGAATCCATATGTCCATCCATTTTCTACCGCTTTGTCCTCCAGGGGTAGCGGGGGCTGCTGGTGCCAATCCCAGCTGACATAGGGTGAAAGGTGGTGTACACCCTGGACAGGTCACCAGTCCATCACATGGGGCAAACATATCCTGTAGAGACAAACAACCACTCACACTCATACACATTATGGGCAATTTAGAAACACACAGGGGGAGACTGAGGGAGGGACTGAGGGAAGCCGAGACAAACATATCTGACCTTTCAACGTTGCTGCATGTGGCAAAGGTGGGATGAGAGAAGATGACACAGTGAGAAAGACAGTGAGAAACTAAGATAAGGAAGACCTACTGTAGATTTCCCAATATATAGACAGGGGAGGCCCCCACACTCAGTTACAGCGGGGGCTTATTCATCCCACCTCCATATTGCTTGATAGTCTTTATCTCATGTCAATACTGTTTTATCTTCATCGCCGTTTAACGTCGCCTTCCTTAAACAGACTCTCAGAGCACTGATGTGACATGGGGAAATCCCCCTGCTGCCACTCTCTGTCAGCATCTTTGAACTCCAACACTTCGATTGAGCCTCACATACATGTTATAGACATTTATGAGCAATTTATAGAGGTTTAATATACACAGCAATTCCAGGAAGCCTTCTGCTGACTAATATGGTGGACCCCCTCAGAGCTGTTATTGATATATGGAGAGAAAAGAAGGTGAAGTCCCTGCAATCATTGGATACTGCTCTGTCTCTGTGTTGGGAGAATGTTCTCAGTTTCAGCTCAACCTGTGAGTGTTGTTTTCATTATCAGGGGCATTTCAAGGGACTTTGGGGTCCAAATAGATTTATTCACCAAAACAGAATCTTACTAACCACCATCCCATTTTGAAGCCTTGAAATGTGTGATGTGACCATCTTTGCAACCAGACACCTTTTGGACCTGTGTCCACTTATATGTGCTGTACTTTATCTTATACTTTCCTGTGAATGGGAACATTATTTACAAAATGTACATCCTGACACTAGTGATGGAGACCATCTTACTCTGCTGACGTTATAATTGAAGTGAAAAGTATAGGCTCACTATCTGAGAGGCGTCTGTCTGCAGAGAGAGGGTGGGCGGGGCTACAAATGATTTGGAAAACTTAAAGTTCTCCGCTGCTCATAGTTCTGCCCCATGTCTTGCATTTTGCGGAACCGTGACCTAACCATGGATATTCCCATAGACTATAGTATAGTATAGTAGACCATAGTATTTAAAGCTCCTTTTGCAACCATCAAGATCGAACCTGGTGACTGACTGCTATGTCCAGCCTATCACTTTTTCACTTTTATTTTGAGACTAGATTTTGGTACAGTCTTTGAGCACAGTGTGGCGTCTCATATTAGAATATTTGGCTTAGGGCATATCAGTACCAGACTGTGGGGACACTGTTAGGCTCTGTGGCTGCTTCAGCTTATTTCACACCAGTAGTGAACACACACAAGCTGCCGGGCGCAAGAGCAGTGGGCAGCGCTTATCTACGCCCCGAGACCAATTGGGTGTCTTTGTCAAGGATCTCTTGAGTCTCTTTTTCAAAGATTTTTGATAAAAAATATGGCAGTTTAGATATAGACCTACAATTGAGAGGGATCCAAGCCTAGCTTTTTGAGTGTTGGTGTCACAACCGAACAAGGACTTGGACCCAGTTGCACGACTCGGGAGACGAAGTAAAAAAAAATAAGAAACAATCTTTTTTTATGAAACGAAAAACCACTCATGTGTCACTCATGTCAAAAGGGCTAAAGCTAACAAACAAAACCACTCTTTCGAGGGAAAAACTGCTCAGAACTCAGATCATTCTTCTTTAAGATGAGGTGTACAAAAGATCATACATCTTTGTGCGCTTCCCTAATCACCGCACATGGGAATTCCCACCCTGCTGAGCGTCTGCTGAACCATCTCTGTGAAGTGATTGCTGCTACCTGAGATCCCTACAGTCTGTCATACGTGAGGCCTGTGAACTTCCAATTTAGTGGACTTCCATAAGCGTTCTAACTTTCCACAGCTTCTCCTAAGACTCTGAATGGAGTCAGGCTTTTTATTGGAGCCACTATGGCTAAAAGAGTTGAGCAATGGTGTTAAATAACTGGATACATTAGTGTGAATTTCTTTCTGATAGACATTATACAACTCCTTCATTGTAACCTTGTAACCTAATTTGATTTATTAAATGTAGTAGTAGCCTGCAAACATTATCTGCTGATAATAACGTCCTTTAAACCCCCCTCTTGATCCTAGTGGATAAGGTTTGGATGGTGTGTCTAATAAAGTCTGTCTGTCTGTCTCTTGCCTTGGAGGTTTCTTGCTTTTAAGTATAAGTGTTATTACAGCAAATTGCATGCTTACTGGCATCTTTATACAAAGTTTTTGCCTGGGTCTGACTTGTTTAGACTTAGATTGCCAGCTGCTCCGCAGATGTTTGCTTCACTACATTCCACCACATTCCACAGCAAAGAATGCTCTCTCAGATATGTGGATAAATAAATAGTTCCCACAATTATCTGAGAGGAACTATGTACCTTATGAAAGTAATTAGAAAATACATTATTCATCTGCTTCCTGTCCCTGCGTAGGCGCACTTCGTCCGGACTAAAACCGGGAACTAAACCCTTCCAACAACAAGTAAGTGGCATAAAGCTTTGTATGCAGCTTTGTAACCATGATGATACATTCTCCTTAAGGTCATGTTGTTTACTATTTTATTGAGAGAGCTTGTCACCATCAATGATTTTAATGTTTTTTGAAGTTGTTTGCCTGTACCTATTATGCTTATATTGTTAAGAAGCTACAATAAATGTCATATTCAAAATTGTAAATGCTCACTTTGTTTAAATACTTTTACTTCTAATAAGTACAATTTATATCAGAAAATTACTTTAGATACTTAAGTACAGAAAATGTCTGGTACTTTAGTACTTTATACAAGACTGTGGATGGTGGATACTATTTGGACAGAACTAGAGATAGTACTCTGATAAGGCAAACCTCAGCTACTGCCAATACCTGAATTTTCCTTGACTTCCTTGAAAAAAATGTAGTCTGCTTCAAAGGACTTGGATTCAGGTCTGATTTGCTCCTCCGTCACTTTGGAGAAGACAATCATTGACTAATCACTCATCAATGGCGTCCACACAATTTGGAAACGGATGGAAGCCAGACAAAAATTTGAATAAAATGCATGAGGTGAGAGTTTCCAACCCACATTCATCTCTAATTTTTGTCCATGTTTGGCTGTTCCTCTCACCGACTCATTTTCAATTAGAACGAAATGTCTTCAGACATTTTTGTGGACAGTGGTAGAAGGCATTCTAAGAAATGTTTCCAAAAAAAAAGAAAAACACCCCAAAGTGGTTTATATTAGGAGTTATGCTGCTCACAGACAAAAACAAACCGTGAAACAGACATAACCTAACATCCTTGACAGCAGTTACATTTTGGATTTAATAATGTGCGTGTGGGCCACATGGTTGGTGTAGTGGTTAGCACTCTTGCCTTTACAGCAGGATGACCCAGGTTTGAGCCCCAGTGGGAACAAAGTCCTTCTGCATGAAATGTGTTACTACATATATATATATATATATATATATATATATTTATATATTTATATATACATACTGTTTGTTTCCAACATACAGTAATGTAAATATTGCTTATCTACTGATACAAATATAATTTAAGACCATTTATGAGCGATGAAGCTGTGCTGTGAACACATTTGTGGTGAGTCATTTCAAAGACATCATTCTCCAACTGTGTAACAAATATTGTTCTCCCAAAAAGAAGAAATAAACAGCCCAAACATGATGGTGATTTTTATTTACATTTTTACAATCTGTGCATAGTGAAGCATGCAGCATATAGGATTTGCGGACTGTGTCGGAATTTACATTTTTATCTGTCCAATATCCGATCCAGTGATTTAGATCAGTATCGGACTGATACTGACCAATACCGATTCACATCCCTGGTAAATATACACAATTTACTATGGTATTTTTTTATATGACTAAAGGGCAGCATGGTCGAGAACAAAAAAATCAGACTTGTAACTGCAGGGTTGCCAGTTCAAATTCCCACCAGGTCAAGGATTGGGGTACCCCGAGTAAGGTATCCAATCCCCTTTGCGCACTGCTAATTGGACACTCTAAATTGACCACCTCCAGTGTTGACTCCTAATGCCAGTCCCCCACATTAGGACTGGCCCAAATGGGCCCAAACTGGGAAGTGCTTGAGTTCTGTAAATATGGACCCCACTGCCCATTCAACTATGTAGAGCTGAAGATTATATTTTAATGCCCTCTAGTGGTTGAACAATAAATGGCAAGCAATGATAATGAAAATGAGTATTTACAGTAAATAAAATGAATAAATTGCGTTAACTGATTTTTGATATTCTGTTAATATTGATTGTCAATTGTTTTATGTCTTAAAGGTGGTTAGGTGATGTCTCAAGATGATGTAATACTACTACAACTACTACCACTGTTATTATTATAATATAATAAAGCAAGGGCTTTAACTTTAAAACAGAGCACACAATGAAAACAGTGAAATGTACAAAAAAACTCAGCAAATAATGTGGAATTTAAGACCTAAATATGAGACATAAATGTGATCACAGTCAAGTCCCATTACCATCATCATTCCTATGAATTTGGTCTGTTTTTTGATGCCATCAAGTGGTGGTAACAGCAATGTGCTGCTTTGCGATCTCAGGAGAAAAGAAAAGGTGGTTTCTCACTATGACTTCTCCAACCACCAGAGAGCACGATTGCCATGTATGGAGAGTCAGAACTGTCATGATGGTCCTTTTGAAATTAAGTTAAGTAACAATAGCTCTGTTGAAATTAATCTCATGTAGGTCTCACAAGGTCTCTCTATGAGACCTTGAGTTTACATACTCAACATAATATTGGATTATGTTTTTACAGCGTGATATTTCAACTTTAACTAAACAAATGTTGTTTTCCACATCAGTTCATTTTCCTGCAGTTTCGGAAATCCAATTTTCTGCAACTATCAAACCAAGGTTTGACATCGATGGACTGATATGAAGTGTATGTTTTTTCAGTATGTTTGTTTTCTTAACTTAAGATAAAACCTACTCATTACAATTTAAATTTTAATGCCCTGGTGTTTATTAATACCTATCCTAACATTACAGATCTATGATCTATAATGCTATGGCTATTGTAGAATTATGGTAGTAGGTAGGAGTGATAAATACAACTAAGAAGTACTAAAATCCAAAATCCCTGCTTGTAGCGTGACAAGTAAGCGCTTGAATTCCATGGTTTTTGAAAATTAGTAAGAATAGAATAGGCGTATAAAGAAGCACAAACATTCAACACAAAGAGAAAACAATCATATCCATTCTGGTAAAGACAAATAAGATTATAATTTTAATCATGATGTTGTCAACATTTGGGAATTATCAATGCCCTCCGCGCTGACAAAAGCTCCTAAGTCGATATGAGACGATTGTAGTTACTGCCTCACTAGGAAAACACACAAGGGACAGAAGAGATGATGAATCATAAATGATATTAAAATAACTATTAGAGATTAATGCACTCAGTGCAGCGTCCTACAATGACTTGTATGGTCTGATGAAATCAGGAGCCGCTCTACTCCGCTCAGTGGTAACACACAGCTGACAAAAGCGTTTGTTTCTCGAAGAAATTCAACTGTGCGTCTCCTAACTGTTCCCCTGTGTAGTTCTGTATCAGAGCATGTGCCTCCAGAGCTCCTCGTCGTCCATGAAAGCCTCAACACAATAAATCTAGCTTTAACCTTTCTTCTGCCTCAGTGTGGGCATTTGGGTCCAGTCTACTAGACCAGGGTCTCTCAATCCTGGTTGTGGTGACCCTCTGCCCTGCATGTTTTAGAGGTTTCCCTGCTCCATCACACCTGATTCAAATGGTCAGCTCACCGTCAAGCTCTGCAGAAGCCTGATAACGGCCCAATTATTTTGAATCATTTGCGTTGGAGCAGGGAAACTTGTAAAACATGCAGGGCAGTGGATCACCACAACCAGGATTGAGAAACCCTGTACAGGACCTTGAATAAACGTCACAGTGATATTACAGCAACTGCTGACTTCAATAAAATCACTAATATGATTTGAATGCAAACCCTGCCAATTACTATGAAGAGAAACAGATGCAGAATGTTGTGATTTATATTTATATCATTTATTCATTTTAATTGCTTGCAAATAACTTTTTTGCATTCTGAAATATTGAATTTTAGTCTAAACAGTGGCTAAATATTAACAGCAGTGTGTTATAAAAACAAAAAAAACTGTTACTGAAATCACTGAACTATGCCTTTTTTGTCAGATTTTGGACGACATACTATACTATGACTTTTTCGAGTGATTTTGGACGACATACTATAGTATGACTTTTTTGTCTGATTTTGCACGACATACTATAGACTTTTTTGTCAAGTTTGTGACGACATACTATACTATAACTTTTTTGAGTGATTTTGAAGAACATACTATACTATGACTTTTTTGTCAAGTTTTGGACGACATACTATACGATGACTTTTTTGAGTGATTTTGGACGACATACCATACTATGACTTTTTTGACTAATATTGGACGACATACTATATACTATGACTTTTTTGACTAATATTTGATGACAAACTAGACGATGACTTTTTTGTCAAGTTTGTGACGCTATACTATGACTTTTTTGAGTAATTTTGGACTACATACTATATACTATGACTTTTTTGTCAAGTTTTGGACAACATACTATACTATGACTTTTTTGAGTGATTTTGGACGACATACTATAGTATGACTTTTTTGACTAATATCGGATGACATAGTAGACTATAACTTTTTTTAGTGATTTTGAACAACATACTAAACTATGACTTTGAGTGATTTTGAACGATATACTATAGTATGACTTTTTTGAGTGATTTTGGACGACATACTTTACTATGACTTTTTTGTCAAATTTTGGAGGACATACTATGACTTTTTTGAACAACATACTATACTATGACTTTTTTGAGTGCGTTTGAAGGACATACTATAATATGACTTTTTTGAGTGATTATAGACGACATACTATACTATGACTTTTTTGAGTGATTTTGAACGACATGCTATACTATGACTTTTTTGAGTTATTTTGGACGACATACTTTACTTTGACTTTTTTGTCAAATTTTGGACGACATACTATGACATTTTTGAGTGCGTTTGGACGACATACTATAATATGACTTTTTTGAGTGATTATAGACGACATACTATAGTATGACTTTTTTGAGTGATTTTGGACGACATACTATAGTATGACTTTTTTGAGTGATTTTGGACGACATACTATAGTATGACTTTTTTGACTAATATTGGACGACATACTATACTATGACTTTTTTGAGTGATTTTGAACGACATGCTATACTATGACTTTTTTGAGTTATTTTGGACGACACACTATACTATGACTTTTTTGAGTGATTTCGGACGACATACTATACTATGACTTTTTTGAGTGATTTTGGACGACATACTATACTATGACTTTTTTGAGTGATTTTGGACGACATACTATACTATGACTTTTTTGAGACATTTTGGACGACATACTATACTATGACTTTTTTGAGTGATTTTGAACGACATGCTATACTATGACTTTTTTGAGTTATTTTGGACGACATACTATGACTTTTTTGAGTGCGTTTGGACGACATACTATAATATGACTTTTTTGAGTGATTTTGGACGACATACTATACTATGACTTTTTTGAGTGATTTTGGACGACATACTATAGTATGACTTTTTTGACTAATATTGGACGACATACTATACTATGACTTTTTTGAGTGATTTTGGACGACATACTATACTATGACTTTTTTGAGTGATTTTGAACGACATACTATACTATGACTTTTTTGAGTGATTTTGGACGACATACTATACTATGACTTATTTGACTAATATTTGACGACATACTAGACTATGACTTTTTTGTCAAGTTTGTGACGATATACTATAGTATGACTTTTTTGAGTGATTTGAAAACGACATACTTTACTATGAATTTTTTGAGTGATTTCGGACGACACACTATACTATGACTTTTTTGAGTGATTTCGGACGACATACTATACTATGACTTTATTGAGTGATTTTGGACGACATACTATAATATGACTTTTTTTGAGTGATTATAGACGACATACTATACTATGACTTTTTTGAGTGATTTTGGACGACATACTATACTATGACTTATTTGACTAATATTTGACGACATACTAGACTATGACTTTTTTGTCAAGTTTGTGACGATGTACTATACCATGACTTTTTTGACTAATATTGGACGACATACTATACTATGACTTTTTTGAGTGATTTTGAACGACATGCTATACTATTACTTTTTTAAGTGATTTTGGACGACACACTATACTATGACTTTTTTGAATGATTTCGGATGACATACTATACTATAACTTTTTTGAGTGATTTTGAACGACATACTATACTATGACTTTTTTGAGTGATTTTGGACGACATACTATACTATGACTTTTTTGAGTGATTTTGAACGACATGCGAAACTATGACTTTTTTGAGTTATTTTGGACGACATACTTTACACTATGACTTTTTTGTCAAATTTTGGACGACATACTATGACTTTTTTATACAACATACTATACTATGACTTTTTTGAGTGATTTTGGACGACATACTATACTATGACTTTTTTGAGTGATTTTGGACGACATACTATACTATGACTTTTTTGAGTGATTTTGAACGACATACTATACTATGACTTATTTGACTAATATTTGACGACATACTAGACTATGACTTTTTTGTCAAGTTTGTGACGATATACTATACTATGACTTTTTTTGAGTGATTTCGGACGACATACTATACTATGACTTTATTGAGTGATTTTGGACGACATACTATACTATGACTTTTTTGAGTGATTTGAAACGACATACTTTACTATGAATTTTTTGAGTGATTTCGGACGACACACTATACTATGACTTTTTTGAGTGATTTCGGACGACATACTATACTATGACTTTATTGAGTGATTTTGGACGACATACTATAATATGACTTTTTTTGAGTGATTATAGACGACATACTATACTATGACTTTTTTGAGTGATTTTGGACGACATACTATACTATGACTTATTTGACTAATATTTGACGACATACTAGACTATGACTTTTTTGTCAAGTTTGTGACGATATACTATACCATGACTTTTGTGACTAATATTGGACGACACACTATACTATGACTTTTTTGAGTGATTTTGAACGACATGCTATACTATGACTTTTTTGAGTTATTTTGGACGACACACTATACTATGACTATTTGAATGATTTCGGATGACATACTATACTATGACTTTTTTGAGTGATTTTGGATGACATACTATACTATGACTTTTTTGTCAAATTTTGGACAACATACTAAACTATGACTTTTTTGAGTTATTTTGGACGACATACTTTACTATGACTTTTTTGTCAAATTTTGGATGACATACTATGACTTTTTTGAACAACATACTATACTATGACTTTTTTGAGTGATTTTGGATGACATACTATAGTATGACTTTTTTGAGTGATTTTGGATGACATACTATACTATGACTTTTTTGAGTGATTTTGGACGACATACTATAGTATGACTTTTTTGAGTGATTTTGGACGACATACTATAGTATGACTTTTTTGACTAATATTGGACGACATACTTGTTATGACTTTTTTGAGTGATTTTGAACGACATGCTAAACTATGACTTTTTTGAATGATTTCGGATGACATACTATACTATGACTTTTTTGAGTGATTTTGGACGACATACTATACTATGACTTTTTTGAGTGATTTTGGACGACATACTATACTATGACTTTTTTGACTAATATCGGATGACATAGTAGACTATAACTTTTTTTAGTGATTTTGAACAACATACTAAACTATGACTTTGAGTGATTTTGAACGACATACTTTACTATGACTTTTTTGTCAAATTTTGGAGGACATACTATGACTTTTTTGAACAACATACTATACTATGACTTTTTTGAGTGCGTTTGAAGGACATGGTATAATATGACTTTTTTGAGTGATTATAGACGACATACTATAGTATGACTTTTTTGAGTGATTTTGGACGACATACTATAGTATGACTTTTTTGAGTGATTTTGGACGACATACTATAGTATGACTTTTTTGACTAATATTGGACGACATACTATACTATGACTTTTTTGAGTGATTTTGAACGACATGCTATACTATGACTTTTTTGAGTTATTTTGGACGACACACTATACTATGACTTTTTTGAGTGATTTCGGACGACATACTATACTATGACTTTTTTGAGTGATTTTGGACGACATACTATACTATGACTTTTTTGAGTGATTTTGGACGACATACTATACTATGACTTTTTTGAGACATTTTGGACGACATACTATACTATGACTTTTTTGAGTGATTTTGAACGACATGCTATACTATGACTTTTTTGAGTTATTTTGGACGACATACTATGACTTTTTTGAGTGCGTTTGGACGACATACTATAATATGACTTTTTTGAGTGATTTTGGACGACATACTATACTATGACTTTTTTGAGTGATTTTGGACGACATACTATAGTATGACTTTTTTGACTAATATTGGACGACATACTATACTATGACTTTTTTGAGTGATTTTGGACGACATACTATACTATGACTTTTTTGAGTGATTTTGAACGACATACTATACTATGACTTTTTTGAGTGATTTTGGACGACATACTATACTATGACTTATTTGACTAATATTTGACGACATACTAGACTATGACTTTTTTGTCAAGTTTGTGACGATATACTATAGTATGACTTTTTTGAGTGATTTGAAAACGACATACTTTACTATGAATTTTTTGAGTGATTTCGGACGACACACTATACTATGACTTTTTTGAGTGATTTCGGACGACATACTATACTATGACTTTATTGAGTGATTTTGGACGACATACTATAATATGACTTTTTTTGAGTGATTATAGACGACATACTATACTATGACTTTTTTGAGTGATTTTGGACGACATACTATACTATGACTTATTTGACTAATATTTGACGACATACTAGACTATGACTTTTTTGTCAAGTTTGTGACGATGTACTATACCATGACTTTTTTGACTAATATTGGACGACATACTATACTATGACTTTTTTGAGTGATTTTGAACGACATGCTATACTATTACTTTTTTAAGTGATTTTGGACGACACACTATACTATGACTTTTTTGAATGATTTCGGATGACATACTATACTATAACTTTTTTGAGTGATTTTGAACGACATACTATACTATGACTTTTTTGAGTGATTTTGGACGACATACTATACTATGACTTTTTTGAGTGATTTTGAACGACATGCGAAACTATGACTTTTTTGAGTTATTTTGGACGACATACTTTACACTATGACTTTTTTGTCAAATTTTGGACGACATACTATGACTTTTTTATACAACATACTATACTATGACTTTTTTGAGTGATTTTGGACGACATACTATACTATGACTTTTTTGAGTGATTTTGGACGACATACTATACTATGACTTTTTTGAGTGATTTTGAACGACATACTATACTATGACTTTTTTGAGTGATTTTGGACGACATACTATACTATGACTTATTTGACTAATATTTGAAGACATACTAGACTATGACTTTTTTGTCAAGTTTGTGACGATATACTATACCATGACTTTTTTGACTAATATTGGACGACATACTATACTATGACTTTTTTGAGTGATTTCGGATGACATACTATACTATGACTTTTTTGAGTGATTTTGGACGACACACTATACTATGACTTTTTTGAATGATTTCGGATGACATACTATACTATGACTTTTTTGAGTGATTTTGAACGACATACTATACTATGACTTTTTTGAGTGATTTTGGACGACATACTATACTATGACTTTTTTGAGTAATTTTGAACGACATGCTATACTATGACTTATTTGACTAATATTTGAAGACATACTAGACTATGACTTTTTTGTCAAGTTTGTGACGATATACTATACCATGACTTTTTTGACTAATATTGGACGACATACTATACTATGACTTTTTTGAGTGATTTCGGATGACATACTATACTGTGACTTTTTTGAGTGATTTTGGACGACACACTATACTATGACTTTTTTGAATGATTTCGGATGACATACTATACTATGACTTTTTTGAGTGATTTTGAACGACATACTATACTATGACTTTTTGAGTGATTTTGGACGACATACTATACTATGACTTTTTTGAGTGATTTTGAACGACATGCTATACTATGACTTTTTTGAGTTATTTTGGACGACATGCTATACTATGACTTTTTTGAGTTATTTTGGACGACATACTATACTATGACTTTTTTGAGTGATTTTGGACGACATACTATAGTATGACTTTTTTGAACGACATACTATACTATGACTTTTTTGAGTTATTTTGGACGACATGCTATACTATGACTTTTTTGAGTTATTTTGGACGACATACTATACTATGACTTTTTTGAGTGATTTTGGACGACATACTATACTATGACTTTTTTGAGTGATTTTGGACGACATACTATACTATGACTTTTTTGAGTGATTTTGAACGACATACTATACTATGACTTCTTTGAGTGATTTTGGACGACATACTATACTATGACTTTTTTGAGTAATTTTGAACGACATGCTATACTATGACTTTTTTGAGTTATTTTGGACGACATGCTATACTATGACTTTTTTGAGTGATTTTGGACGACGTACTATACTATGACTTTTTGAGTGATTTTGGACGACATACTATACTATGACTTATTTGACTAATATTTGACGACATACTAGACTATGACTTTTTTGTCAAGTTTGTGACGATATACTATACCATGACTTTTTTGACTAATATTGGACGACATACAATACTATGACTTTTTTGAGTGATTTTGAACGACATGCTATACTATGACTTTTTTGAATGATTTCGGATGACATACTATACTATGACTTTTTTGAGTGATTTTGGACGACATACTATACTATGACTTTTTTGAGTGATTTTGGACGACATACTATACTATGACTTTTTTGAGTGATTTTGGACGACATACTATAGTATGACTTTTTTGAACGACATACTATACTATGACTTTTTTGAGTGCGTTTGGACGACATACTATAATATGACTTTTTTGTGTGATTTTGGACGACATACTATACTATGACTTTTTTGAGTGATTTTGGACGACATACTATACTATGACTTTTTTGAGTGATTTTGGACGACATACTATACTATGACTTTTTTGAGTGATTTTGGACGACATACTATAGTATGACTTTTTTGACTAATATTGGACGACATACTATACTATGACTTTTTTGAGTGATTTTGAACGACATGCTATACTATGACTTTTTTGAATGATTTCGGATGACATACTATACTATGACTTTTTTGAGTGATTTTGGACGACATACTATACTATGACTTTTTTGAGTGATTTTGGACGACACACTATACTATGACTTTTTTGAGTGATTTTGGACGACATACTTTAGTATGACTTTTTTGAACGACATACTATACTATGACTTTTTTGAGTGCGTTTGGACGACATACTGAAGACATACTATAATATGACTTTTTTGAGTGATTATAGACGACATACTATAGTATGACTTTTTTGAGTGATTTTGGACGACATACTATAATATGACTTTTTTGAGTTATTATAGACGACATACTATACTATGACTTTTTTGATTTATATTGGACGACTAAGACTTTTTTTGTCAAAGTTTGAACTCCTTACTAAATTATGACAGGGACGCACCAAACAGGACTTGAACACACAATCCCTGGTTTAGGAGAGCAGTGTCCTAACCATTAGGCCACTGAGGATATTTACCATTCTGACACATGCTGTTCTTGTAACATTATGAATGAGAAAATTAGACTTTTTTGGTCAAATGTTGGACGACATACTAAACTATGACTTTTTTGATTGATTTTAGACGACATACTATACTATGACTTTTTTGTGTGATTTTGGACGACATACTATACTATGACTTTTTTGAGTGATTTTGGACGACATACTATAGTATGAGTTTTTTGAGTGATTTTGGACGACATACTATAGTGTGACTTTTTTGACTAATATTGGACGACATACTTGACTATGACTTTTTTGAGTGATTTTGAACGACATACTATACTATGACTTTTTTGAGTGCGTTTGGACAACATACTGACGACATACTATAATATGACTTTTTTGAGTGATTATAGACGACATACTATAGTATGATTTTTTGAGTGATTTTGGACGACATACTATACTATGACTTATTTGACTAATATTTGACGACATACTAGACTATGACTTTTTTGTCAAGTTTGTGACGATATACTATACCATGACTTTTTTGACTAATATTGGACGACATACAATACTATGACTTTTTTGAGTGATTTTGAACGACATGCTATACTATGACTTTTTTGAATGATTTCGGATGACATACTATACTATGACTTTTTTGAGTGATTTTGGACGACATACTATACTATGACTTTTTGAGTGATTTTGGACGACATACTATACTATGACTTTTTTGAGTGATTTTGGACGACATACTATAGTATGACTTTTTTGAACGACATACTATACTATGACTTTTTTGAGTGCGTTTGGACGACATACTATAATATGACTTTTTTGTGTGATTTTGGACGACATACTATACTATGACTTTTTTGAGTGATTTTGGACGACATACTATAGTATGAGTTTTTTGAGTGATTTTGGACGACATACTATAGTATGACTTTTTTGACTAATATTGGACGACATACTATACTATGACTTTTTTGAGTGATTTTGAACGACATGCTATACTATGACTTTTTTGAATGATTTCGGATGACATACTATACTATGACTTTTTTGAGTGATTTTGGACGACATACTATACTATGACTTTTTTGAGTGATTTTGGACGACATACTATAGTATGACTTTTTTGAACGACATACTATACTATGACTTTTTTGAGTGCGTTTGGACGACATACTGAAGACATACTATAATATGACTTTTTTGAGTGATTATAGACGACATACTATAGTATGATTTTTTGAGTGATTTTGGACGACATACTGACGACATACTATAATATGACTTTTTTGAGTGATTAAAGACGACAAACTATAGTATGACTTTTTTGAGTGATTTTGGACGACTTTTTTGAGTGATTATAGACGACATACTATCCTATGACTTTTTTGATTTATATTGGACGACTAAGACTTTTTTTGTCAAAGTTTGAACTCCTTACTAAATTATGACAGGGACCTACCAAACGGGACTTGAACACACAACCCCTGGTTTAGGAGAGCAGTGTCCTAACCATTAGGCCACTGAGAATATTTACCGTTTTGACACATGCTGTTCTTGTAACATTTTGAATGAGAAAATGAGACTTTTTTGGTCAAATGTTGGACGACATACTAAACTATGACTTTTTTTGAGTGATTTCGGACGACATGCTATACTATGACTTTTTTGAGTGATTTCGGACGACATACTATAGTGTGACTTTTTTGACTAATATTGGACGACATACTTGACTATGACTTTTTTGATTGATTTTAGACGACATACTATACTATGACTTTTTTGTGTGATTTTGGACGACATACTATACTATGACTTTTTTGATTTTTTTTTTGACGACATACTATACTATGACTTTTTTGTGTGATTTTGGACGACATACTATACTATGACTTTTTTGAGTGATTTTGGACGACATACTATAGTATGAGTTTTTTGAGTGATTTTGGACGACAAACTATAGTGTGACTTTTTTGACTAATATTGGACGACATACTTGACTATGACTTTTTTGAGTGATTTTGAACGACATACTATACTATGACTTTTTTGAGTGCGTTTGGACAACATACTGACGACATACTATAATATGACTTTTTTGAGTGATTATAGACGACATACTATAGTATGATTTTTTGAGTGATTTTGGACGACATACTATACTATGACTTATTTGACTAATATTTGACGACATACTAGACTATGACTTTTTTGTCAAGTTTGTGACGATATACTATACCATGACTTTTTTGACTAATATTGGACGACATACAATACTATGACTTTTTTGAGTGATTTTGAACGACATGCTATACTATGACTTTTTTGAATGATTTCGGATGACATACTATACTATGACTTTTTTTCAGTGATTTTGGACGACATACTATACTATGACTTTTTTGAGTGATTTTGGACGACATACTATACTATGACTTTTTTGAGTGATTTTGGACGACATACTATAGTATGACTTTTTTGAACGACATACTATACTATGACTTTTTTGAGTGCGTTTGGACGACATACTATAATATGACTTTTTTGTGTGATTTTGGACGACATACTATACTATGACTTTTTTGAGTGATTTTGGACGACATACTATAGTATGAGTTTTTTGAGTGATTTTGGACGACATACTATAGTATGACTTTTTTGACTAATATTGGACGACATACTATACTATGACTTTTTTGAGTGATTTTGAACGACATGCTATACTATGACTTTTTTGAATGATTTCGGATGACATACTATACTATGACTTTTTTGAGTGATTTTGGACGACATACTATACTATGACTTTTTTGAGTGATTTTGGACGACATACTATACTATGACTTTTTTGAGTGATTTTGGACGACATACTATAGTATGACTTTTTTGAACGACATACTATACTATGACTTTTTTGAGTGCGTTTGGACGACATACTGAAGACATACTATAATATGACTTTTTTGAGTGATTATAGACGACATACTATAGTATGATTTTTTGAGTGATTTTGGACGACATACTGACGACATACTATAATATGACTTTTTTGAGTGATTATAGACGACATACTATAGTATGACTTTTTTGAGTGATTTTGGACGACTTTTTTGAGTGATTATAGACGACATACTATCCTATGACTTTTTTGATTTATATTGGACGACTAAGACTTTTTTTGTCAAAGTTTGAACTCCTTACTAAATTATGACAGGGACGTACCAAACGGGACTTGAACACACAACCCCTGGTTTAGGAGAGCAGTGTCCTAACCATTAGGCCACTGAGAATATTTACCGTTTTGACACATGCTGTTCTTGTAACATTTTGAATGAGAAAATGAGACTTTTTTGGTCAAATGTTGGACGACATACTAAACTATGACTTTTTTTGAGTGAATTCGGACGACATGCTATACTATGACTTTTTTGAGTGATTTCGGACGACATACTATACTATGACTTTTTTGAGTGATTTGGAACAACATACTTTACTATGAATTTTTTGAATGATTTCGGACGACATACTATACTATGACATTTTTGAGTGATTTCGAACAACATACTTTACTATGAATTTTTTGAATGATTTCGGACGACATACTATACTATGACATTTTTGAGTGATTTCGAACGACATACTATAGTATGACTTTTTTGACTAATATTGGACGACATACTATACTACGACTTTTTTGAGTGATTTTGAACGACATGATATACTATGACTTTTTTGAGTTACTTTGTACGACACACTATACTATGACTTTTTTGAGTGATTTCGGATGACATACTATACTATGACTTTTTTGAGTGATTTTGGACAACATACTATACTATGACTTTTTTGAGTGATTTTGGACGACATACTATACAATGACTTTTTGAGTGATTTCGGACGACATACTATACTATGACATTTTTGAGTGATTTCGAACGACATACTATAGTATGACTTTTTTGATTTACATTGGACAACCTACTATACTATGACTTTTTTGAGTTATTTTGGACGACATACTATACTTTGACTTTTTTGATTTATATTGGACGACCAAGACTTTTTTTGTCAAAGTTTGAACTCCTTACTAAATTATGACAGGGACACACCAAACGGGACTTGAACACACAATCCCTGGTTTAAGAGAGCAGTGTCCTAACCATTAGGCCACTGAGGATATTTACCATTCTGACACATGCTGTTCTTGTAACATTTTGAATGAGAAAATGAGACTTTTTTGGTCAAATGTTGGACGACATACTAAACTATGACTTTTTTGATTGATTTTAGACGACATACTATACTATGACTTTTTTGTGTGATTTTGGACGACATACTATACTATGACTTCTTTGTGTGATTTTGGACTATACTATGAATTTTTTGAGTGATTTTGAACGACATACTATACTATGACTTTTTTGAGTGATTTTGGACAACATACTATACTATGACTTTTTTTGAGTGATTTCGGACGACATGCTATACTATGACTTTTTTGAGTGATTTTGAACGACATGATATACTATGACTTTTTTGAGTTACTTTGTACGACACACTATACTATGACTTTTTTGAGTGATTTCGGATGACATACTATACTATGACTTTTTTGAGTGATTTCGGATGACATACTATACTATGACTTTTTTGAGTGATTTTGGACAACATACTATACTATGACTTTTTTGAGTGATTTTGGACGACATACTATACAATGACTTTTTGAGTGATTTCGGACGACATACTATACTTAGACATTTTTGAGTGATTTCGAACGACATACTATAGTATGACTTTTTTGATTTATATTGGACAACCTATTATACTATGACTTTTTTGAGTGATTTTGGACGACATACTATACTTTGACTTTTTTGATTTATATTGGACGACATACTATACTATGAATTTTTTGAGTGATTTTGAACGACATACTATACTATGAATTTTTGAGTGATTTTGGACGACATACTAACCTATGACTTTTTTGAGTGATTTTGGACGACATACTGTACTATGACTTTTTTGAGTGATTTGGGACGACATACTATACTATGACGACTTTTTTGAGTGATTTGGAACGACATACTTAACTATGAATTTTTTGAGTGATTTCGGACGACATACTATAGTATGACTTTTTTGAGGGATTTTGGACGACATACTATAGTATGACTTTTTGGATTAATATTGGACGACCTACTTTACTATGACTTTTTTGAGTGATTTTGGACGTCATACTATACTTTGACTTTTTTGAGTGATTTTGAACGACATACTATAGTATGACTTTTTTGAATGATTTTGGACGACATGCTAAACTATGACTTTTTTGAGTGATTTTGAACGACATGCTATACTATGACTTTTTTGAGAGATTTCGAAAGACATACTAAAATATGACTTTTTTGAGTGATTTTGGACAACATACTATAGTAAGACTTTTTTGACTAATTTAGGACAACATACTAAACTATGACTTTTTTGTGTGATTTTGGACAACATACTATACCATGACTTTTTTGAGTGATTTTGAACGACATACTACAGTATGACTTTTTTGTGTGATTTTGGACAACATACTATACTATGACTTTTTTGAGTGATTTTGAACGACATACTATACTATGACTTTTTTGAGTGATTTTGGACGACATACTATACTATGACTTTTTTTGTGTGATTTTGGACAACGTACTAAACTATGACTTTTTTGGTCGAATCTTGGACGACATACTAAACTATGACTTTTTTGATTGATTTTGGACGACATACTATACTATGAATTTTTTGAGTGATTTTGAACGACATACTATACTATGACTTTTTGAGTGATTTTGGACGACATACTATACTATGACTTTTTTGAGTGATTTTGGACGACATACTGTACTATGACTTTTTTGAGTGATTTGGGACGACATACTATACTATGACGACTTTTTTGAGTGATTTGGAACGACATACTTTACTATGAATTTTTTGAGTGATTTCGGACGACATACTATAGTATGACTTTTTTGAGGGATTTTGGACGACATACTATAGTATGACTTTTTGGATTAATATTGGACGACCTACTATACTATGACTTTTTTGAGTGATTTTGGACGTCATACTATACTTTGACTTTTTTGAGAGATTTCGAAAGACATACTAAAATATGACTTTTTTGAGTGATTTTGGACGACACACTATACAATGACTTTTTTGAGTGATTTTGAACGACATACTATACTATGACTTTTTTGAGTGATTTTGGACGACATACTATACTATGACTTTTTTGAGTGATTTGGGAGGACATACTATACTATGACTTTTTTGAGTGATTTTAGAGGACATACTATACTATGACTTTTTTAATTGATTTTTGGACGACACACTATACAATGACTTTTTGAGTGATTTCGGACGACATACTATACTATGACTTTTTTGAGTGATTTTGGACGACACACTATACTATGACTTTTTTGAGTGATTTTGGACAACATACTAAACTATGACTTTTTTTGATTGATTTTGGACAACATACTAAACTATGACTTTTTTGGTCGAATCTTGGACGACATACTAAACTATGACTTTTTTGATTGATTTTGGACGACATACTATACTATGAATTTTTTGAGTGATTTTGAACGACATACTATACTATGAATTTTTTGAGTGATTTTGAACGACATACTATAGTATGACTTTTTGGATTAATATTGGACGACCTACTATACTATGACTTTTTTGAGTGATTTTGGACGTCATACTATACTTTGACTTTTTTGAGTGATTTTGAACGACATGCTTAACTATGACTTTTTTGAGAGATTTCGAAAGACATACTAAAATATGACTTTTTTGAGTGATTTTGGACAACATACTATAGTATGACTTTTTTGACTAATTTAGGACAACATACTAAACTATGACTTTTTTGTGTGATTTTGGACAACATACTATACTATGACTTTTTTGACTGATTTTGAACGACATACTATACTATGACTTTTTTGAGTGATTTTAAACGACATACTATACTATGACTTTTTTGAGTGATTTTGGACGACATACTATACTATGACTTTTTTGAGTGATTTGGGAGGACATACTATACTATGACTTTTTTGAGTGATTTTAGAGGACATACTATACTATGACTTTTTTGATTGATTTTTGGACGACACACTATACTATGACTTTTTTGAGTGATTTTGGACGTCATACTATACTTTGACTTTTTTGAGTGATTTTGAACGACATACTATACTATGAATTTTTTGAGTGATTTTGAACGACATACTATAGTATGACTTTTTGGATTAATATTGGACGACCTACTATACTATGACTTTTTTGAGTGATTTTGGACGTCATACTATACTTTGACTTTTTTGAGTGATTTTGAACGACATGCTTAACTATGACTTTTTTGAGAGATTTCGAAAGACATACTAAAATATGACTTTTTTGAGTGATTTTGGACAACATACTATAGTATGACTTTTTTGACTAATTTAGGACAACATACTAAACTATGACTTTTTTGTGTGATTTTGGACAACATACTATACTATGACTTTTTTGACTGATTTTGAACGACATACTATACTATGACTTTTTTGAGTGATTTTAAACGACATACTATACTATGACTTTTTTGAGTGATTTTGGACGACATACTATACTATGACTTTTTTGAGTGATTTGGGAGGACATACTATACTATGACTTTTTTGAGTGATTTTAGAGGACATACTATACTATGACTTTTTTGATTGATTTTTGGACGACACACTATACTATGACTTTTTTGAGTGATTTTGGACGTCATACTATACTTTGACTTTTTTGAGTGATTTTGAACGACATACTATAGTATGACTTTTTTGAATGATTTTGGGCGACATGATATACTATGACTTTTTTGAGTGATTTTGGACGACATACTATACTATGACTTTTTTGAGTGATTTGGGAGGACATACTATACTATGACTTTTTTGAGTGATTTTAGAGGACATACTATACTATGACTTTTTTGATTGATTTTTGGACGACACACTATACAATGACTTTTTGAGTGATTTCGGACGACATACTATACTATGACTTTTTTGAGTGATTTTGGACGACACACTATACTATGACTTTTTTGAGTGATTTGGGAGGACATACTATACTATGACTTTTTTGAGTGATTTTAGAGGACATAGTATACTATGACTTTTTTGATTGATTTTTGGACGACACACTATACAATGACTTTTTGAGTGATTTCGGACGACATACTATACTTTGACTTTTTTTGTGTGATTTTGGAGAACATACTAAACTATGACTTTTTTGGTCGAATCTTGGACGACATACTAAACTATGACTTTTTTGATTGATTTTGGACGACATACTATACTATGAATTTTTTGAGTGATTTTGGACGACATACTATAGTATGACTTTTTTGACTAATATTGGACGACATAGTAGACTATGACTTTTTTTTAGTGATTTTGAACGATATACTATAGTATGACTTTTTTGAGTGATTTGAACGACATACTTTACTATGACTTTTTTGTCGAATTTTGGACGACATACTATGACTTTTTTGAACAACATACTATACTATGACTTTTTTGAGTGCGTTTGGACGACATACTATAATATGACTTTTTTAAGTGATTATAGACGACATACTATATAGTATGACTTTTTTGAGTGATTTTGGAAGACATACTATAGTATGACTTTTTTGACTAATATTGGACGACATACTATACTATGACTTTTTTGAGTGATTTTGAACGACATACTTTACTATGAATTTTTTGAGTGATTTCAGATGACATACTATACTATGACTTTTTTGAGTGATTTTGGACAACATACTATACTATGACTTTTTTGAGAGATTTTGGACAACATACTATACTATGACTTTTTTGAGTGATTTTGAACAACATACTACAGTATGACTTTTTTGAGTGATTTTGGACGACGTACTATACTATGACTTTTTTGAGTGATTTGGGAGGACATACTATACTATGACTTTTTTGAGTGATTTTGGACGACACACTATACTATGACTTTTTTGAGTGATTTTGGACAACCTACTATAGTATGACTTTTTTGACTAATTTAGGACAACATACTAAACTATGACTTTTTTGTGTGATTTCGGACAACATACTATAATATGACTTTTTTGAGTGATTTGGATGACATACTATACTATGACTTTTTTGAGTGATTTTGAACGACATACTACAGTATGACTTTTTTGTGTGATTTTGGACGACATACTATACTATGACTTTTTTGAGTGATTTTGAACGACATACTATAGTATTACTTATTTGAGTAATTTCGGACAACATACTATACTATGACTTTTTTGAGTGATTTGGAACGACATACTATACTATGACCTTTTTGAGTGATTTTTGAAGACATAGTATACTATGACTTTTTTGAGTGATTTTGGACGACATACTATGCTATGACTTTTTTGTCAGATTTTGGACGACATACTATACTATAACTTTTTTTCTAATTTTGGACGACACACTATACTATGACTCTTTTGTCTCATTTTTTGACATATGTTAGTTATTCGTTACTTATTAGTTAAATTCTGTCCTTCGCTGAGTTGGTTTGTCCTTATTAACCACACTAAAAGTCAAAAAAGGAAGAAAAAAAGTCACTGTATCAGTGAGATTTTCAAATAAATACATGACCTATAGGGTCACACGGTGGTATAGGGGTTCGAGCCCTGGTTGGAACAAGGGCTTTTCTGTAAGGAGTTTGCATGTTCTCCCCGTGTGTGGGTTTTCTCTAGGTTCTCTGGCTTCCTCCCACAGTCCAAAAACATGCAATGTGGGGATTAGGTAAATTGGACAACCTAAATTGACTGTAGGTGTGAGTATGAGAGTGAATGATTGTTTGTCTCTATGTGTGTGGCCCTGCGATGGACTGGCGAACTGTCCAGGGTTTTCCCCCGCCTATCGCCCGATGTAGCTGAGATTGGCACAGCACCCCCCACGACCCTCTGGTGGAGGATAAAGTGCTAGATGACTGACTAACTGACATGACCTGTATTTAAAGGATGTGGCTTTGTGTTCGATTTTTATCTATTCATCTATTTCCGTGCTGCAACATTTTTGATTTCTGCAGAGAGTGGGAGTCGCAAATTCCTGCCTAAATTGCTTCTCTGTTTCTGTTCAGACAAGCCTATGGACAACATACATACAACTATATAAATACAGCATAGTGTCCACTCATATGTGCCTTTTTATTTCTAAATGGAAAGATAATGTACAAAATTGACATCATATTCTATTAAAGAAAAGCTGAAACCTGCGATTTGGACCATTAACTTTTGGGAAACTTTTCCCAGACATCTGTTCCAACTGACTTGTTGCAACCAGCACAGTAGCCCCCTGGTGGCCAGTCAACATATATTCACTTCCTATTTGGCTTCAGAAGACTACGTCCACTTTGAGTGCACGGTCTATGGTTGTGGGGGACATCTGTGAATATCTGGTTGTCAAAAACGTTCAAAAGATGAGGTGTAACTATGGAATTAGATTTCTGTCAATATTTTCACACAACCCTTTTTAAGAAGCAAATAAAAATCAAAAATATTGTATTTAATTGTCTGAAAATACACTTGTTCTTTGCACCGTGGTATTTTTTTGTTAGCGATTTGTTAGGAAGCTGCCTGCTGATTGGCTGCTGAGTTTTGGAGCGACAGCTCAATGAACCGGAAGTCTTCATGGGCTTGGACTTGCTGTCTGTCTGAAACTTATAATTGTAAGTATCCAACATTATTTTTTGGATTATTTTTTTGATGTCGATGGTGAAAACTTGGGTAATGACTCCAAGCCTGAGACTACTTCTGGTCAATTGAGCTGTCGGCAGCTTGCTAAGGCCCGCCCATGTACAGAATCACAAACAAAAAACCCCAGTGCAAAGAACAAATCAGGGAGCGCAAAGAACAAATCAAGGAGTGCAAAGTGTGTTTTCAAACAATAAAATACATTATTGAACGATTAAATCAATATTTTATTTGCTCCTTAAAAAGTTTGTTGTTTGCTTCCTGAAAAGTGTAGTTTGAAAACACTGACACAAATCTAGGTCCATATGTAACAAAACGAATAACTCATGTTTCATTACCAGAAAATGGTTCATTTTCACCACACTCACTTCCTCCAAACACCAAAAAGCAGCACAAGAGCGTGAAGAGTGTGTAAGAATTAGTGACATCTACTAGTAAGACTGCAGATTGCAGCAAACATTGGACTCCTCCAGTGTCAAGAAAATACAGAAAAAGAAAAGATGTTGTCCTTTTGTGTTGGTGTTATAATCTTCTACATCAAGACACAGAAGACATGCTGTGATTGGTTTGTGTGTTCACTCTGTGGTACAATTATGATGGCACAAATTGCACAGTACATAAAACTTTTAAAGTGATTATACTCTTAAACAAATTCAATTTCTGCCAATATACCCTCTTAAATGTTCCACACTGGAACAAACACTGTTGACATTCAGAATGCAGATTTGTCGAGTGAGGAAAATGTAATTGTTTTAGCAGATAGTGACGCCAAGCAAATAAAGAAGGAAACATGAATTAAGATGCATCACCAGCTGATTTACACATCACACCCCATAAATCACTGGAAACAACGCGGTTACACAAAACTCGTCATGCACACGTGGTCAAATCAAACAGAAGTCCACTTTTGGTTCCACTGATCAGTAACCACTGAAAGCCTGTGAGTAATCTGCGGTTTAGACAAGAAATGACAGCAACTTGCAACTCAGAAAGAGAATAATTCGACTTGATGTTAAGTCTGACTTGATGTGATGTTTAAACGCATTCAGAACGAATGTAAGAAAGGAGGAAGAGACTCACATGAAAGTCGACTTGCACGCAATGTGCGACCCTCATGATATTCACACAGGAAGGAAACACACGTCAAACCTTTCACCGATCTGGCCCCCGATCTGTGCCCAGCATGTGCATCTTGCACTCCACTAACTTGTGTGTTTGTGGTGTACTGAAAACGCTCGATGTGACGCTGAGGGTGTTGAATGTGAATAAGAGAGGCCTTGCAGCATGCAAGTGCACAACTCACTGTTCAGTGATCTGTAAGATAGAAATGAAATACACATTTATCCACGACTGAGTGCCAGGTTTGTCTGATTGTCTGAGGCTGCTGCTTTACCACAGTGGAACAAATGAAGCTCAGGAGACTGAGTTGGTGTCTTTATCTAAATACTTTCCTGTGGTCATGACCATATCTCATGTGGGTGTTCATGACACTTCAGACTGTTCAAACATGCCACACTTTTAGAGCACTTTGTAACAGCTTGTGTGGATGTTAAAATTGTAGCACGTTCCTTTTAAATATAAACAAATATCTGCCACATTCAAACCATTGTTAAATTAGTTCTCTGTGCTTTTCAGTATAGTGGTGTTTAGATCTTGTGTCGCCCAGTGACATGATCCGTCAGCACAGACGGCGGCAACAGCAACACTGCTCTACTAAAGCGAGACGTCTGCTAACAGGTTGGAAAATGACTGTCAACACAAAGCCCGTCCGCCTCTGCACTGCTGCTCTATACACACAAACGCTCCCTCAGTCAGGTCTGATAGTATTGCCGGACACAACATCCAAATATTGTCACATCATTTCTTTTCACAACAACAAAAACACCAACAGGTACGCACTGTGTAGCTTTAACTTAAATTATCTTTGTATTTATTTTTGAAAAACAGAATCATAAAATATTTTTTCTCCTGTTACCAGGAAACACATTTAGACATCATACATGTTGGATCGCCACCAAAATAAATATTAAAAAAAAGGCTACAACTTCTACAATCAGCATCGTAGTGTTAACTGACTCTAGATTAAAGGTCCAGTGTGTAAGATTTAGTGAAAGCTCTTTTAGCTCAGCCACACCTCCCTCTTGTTAGGGAACTACGGTGGCCTTCATGTACCAGAAAGGATGTTTGCATCATAAGCCATTGCTTCAAAATCCAAAATTCAATCTCTGGCTGGTTTACTTGGGCTGCTATAGAAACCAGGCTCTGCAAAGAAAGGACCTGCAGGACATATTAAACGTTTATTCTAAGGCTATGAAGTTCAAATGATGTTTATTTAAAAAAGTATTTAAGTACACTTATACAATATAAATATTTAACTTTGTTTTTATTTTTTGTTAAACACTGGACCTTTAACAAAAGGCACAATATTTATTCATCAGTTTTTGTGTAACTGCTTCATATAACAACCAATTCAAAAGTGTGCGCTTTTGAATTGGTTGTTATATGTGATATGAAGCTCTTCACTTCACATATTGTACATCAGAGGAATAAGAGTCAACATTTGAATCACTTGGGTGAAGGGATGAGTAAGATTCATTCACGTCCGCAACCGTCTTTCTTTTGAATGCTCAAACTCAAAGCCCATCACTGCACCACACACTCGTCATATCTTGTAGAGACCAAAGAAGTTGCCGTAGCGTTCATGACTAAGAAGTTTGGGGTGTGACACATTCACAAAAACCGTGTCATATTTCTGCAGCTGCATGGCCGAACCCAGGTAACTCTCTGAGGTCCAGGGGTGTTGCGGCTGATGAGAGCAGAAACCGGCTCTGTTGGCGTTCATCAGGGTCAGAGGCGTGGGATGCCCTTTCCTCCTCATGAACATGGTGTGAACGAATGAGGACTTGGGGGAACATGTCTTAAAGATCAGCTCCACCCGTGAGTAAATGTGAAAGAGTCCGCTCTCGTTGACCTGCAGGCCTCCATCCTCAATCCGGTAAGTCACTCCTCCGGATATGAACGCTCGACTGACCTTCGGCTCCCACCGCAAAGTCTCACGGAATCCTCCATTTTCAATCCGTCCTGCAGGAGGACACGCAATTGAGATGTTAGTAAATGTTTCAAATCAGAGTAAAAGGTTAAATGTGAATAAAAGTGTTACCTATCACATGAGCTGCCAGTCTGTTTTCTTTGTCTTTAGGTTTAAAGTCGCCTGAAACAAACATCACATTAGAGACACGTCGCCTCTTCTTTTGCTTTGTTTGGGACATTTAATATCAGGTGCTTATTCTTACCAATTTGCTTCTGGGGTGCAATTATCTCTGGGGGGGTTTCACTCTGCAATGAAATGAAAGCAATCTCAATGCCACATCACACATAACACCTTTTTCATCAGTGCGTTTCTTCTTCTTCTTAAAGTTCTCTCACTGCATGACTGAGAGAGGATATCCTGTCTCACTGGACCGGTGACCACAGACGCATGAACGCTTGTGTCCTTGGTTTGCATTTTTAAATGTCATGAAGAGCTGAGATGGATAGATTTGTCAAATGGTGGTGAGTTAATGATGAAAATGTGCAGCTCTTTCCAGCCACATTTTCCACACTCCTACTACACACCTCTCTATCGCCTCGACTCAACACAAAGGTGAGAGAAGTCACATCTTTGAAACTTTTGTATAACATAGATCTCTCCTATTGACCAACAACTTGTGATTTGCAAAGGCTGACAGGCTGCACATTTGAAACTTCAGTAGAAATAAAGAGAATTTCAGATAACTCTCTTAAGGCTTACCTGTCCACTTTCTCTCAGTTGTGCCAGTTCTGTCTGCATGTTGTGAACCTGGAAAGCTTCAAAGCCCAGTGCTGCAAACACAAGCAGGAACAGCATCAACACCATCATGGCCAGGCTGGGGCTGACTCCCATGAAGCCTCGACTCTTCCCACGGCTCCTCACCCTCTCCTGTGCAGCGGGGAATGACCAGCTGGGGACCTGGAGACCTGGAGGCTGGGCAGAGCGCTGTGGACTTCCGCCACTCTCCACGAGGAACACCTCAGGGAAAGGGTAGTTCTGGTCACAGCTCATGGTGCAGGTATGAGACAAGACTGTGTGTGTGCATGTATTGCCTCTGCATGAAGGAGGTGTTTCACTGTGTCTGAGCACCTCTGTCTAAAAAGACCAAGCCTCAGCTACCAAGTCATTAACCACACACAAGGCCCTCCCACAGACACTCTGTGAGAGTAAGTTCAAATCAATTTTCATAATCTCACACAAGACAAAATCTAGTTTTCTCTCTTCTGCTTTGCTGGATAGTATTCATTCAGGTAACATTTAGATTAGGGAACACATATTTATCATTAATTAGTTGCTTATTATCATGCAAATTAATTAGTCATCATTAAGTACTTATTAATGCCTTATTCTGCATGGCTTTTTTATACAACCAGTAAGCCTTTACCTAAGAGTTTTCCCTCAATAACCTCACAATTATTGCTTATTTGTAGTAAGTAGGGTTGTAAGTAAGTTGTTGCATATGAATTACAATCTCAATATGCTTTGCTTAGTATGGACTTTATAAGGTGGTAGTATCACAAGAATACCTAATGAATATGGTCTGTTCTTACATAACAAAACACAAATCTACAAGTGTTAATAGTGTCCAAATAACTCTAAATGAAGTCTTACTTTACTTATGTTCCCCATAATAAAGTGACATCTTGATCACTACTAATTCACTAGTAGTTGAAACACTTATTAACCAACACAGGTTCCCTAATATAAAGTTGCCTCCTTTTGCTATTCTTGTAATATCAACAACTTGTAAATTCCATTTATTCATGAACACTAAACTATATAACATGATTTACCTTACAGTTTGGGTCTTTAATGCATCTTGGCTTTGTATCTGCCCTGATAATAAAACATGTAGTTAAAGCCTGAGGGGCAGGTTCAGTCTGACCACAGGGGTGTTTCAAGAGACTTTGGGGCCCCCCAGACAAAGAGGACCCATGTGGGCTATACATATAACAAAAAAAGAAGCAAGTCAGTGGCATTGGGTCAAGTTAAACATGCAGTGTGTAACTCTTGCTGCTGATGATGATATTGTTCTGCATCTGTTCAGAGACTATGTAACATCATGTGTTTGCTTCATCTGAAAACAGGCTCTGACAAGCAAAACTATCAGGGAGCACCAACAGCACACGCATGACATTTTCCATTACCTCATAGTTCCTCCTCAGGGTGGGCGGGGTCGTCATAGCACAGCTGCATGAAAATGCTGCAAACACACAAACTAGTGACGAGCAAAGCAGTTAATTAAAAAGATTTGTTCAGTACTTCCTGTGCGACACGGTCATTGAACTGAAATACAGCTGAACGGGATGTGACTCGTCTCACGGTCGCCGGGCTTTCTGCAGTGTTGTCACTAAACACATAGATTTTAGACATTTCCTTGTGTTTAACTGAACTACAGTGCGGCAATGTTCACTTTGATTCTTGTGTCGGACGTCACTCTCTGACCAATCAGTGGCAGGCAGTCTGTTGACGTCACATTTTAGGAACCTCACCAGACCAGGTACCAAAAAAAGCACCAGGTACTAGGTACTATCCCTAGAGTCGAGCCGTGCTAGAACTGTATAATGTTTTGCAAGCAGCAGATAATCAATAATTTCACTGTATAATAATCAGCATGTAACTGGCAGCGAATAATAACGATGCAGTCCTCTGAGATTCACTGCTGCCTCCCCAACATTTTGCTCACGCTGAAATGAGCAAAATGAAGCCTGGTTTCACACGTCACTCCCCATGTCACTGACTTCTCACATGTGTTTTTTATGTCATGTCATGTCATCATGTAGTGTGGGACGCACACACGTGTGGCTTTGACTCTGAGAGTTGTGTAGTTTGAACCAAGATGACGTTGTGGTCTCCTGTACATGGCTGGCTATGAAATTTAAGATGATGCTTTTAATTGCTGTGGACAAACATAATCAGTTTAGAGTCCCCAGGCCCGTGCTTGCATTTCCTACCCTGATGAAAAAGCCCCTGTTTGACCCCAACATCACTAAGAAATCTGTCCATTAAATCATGGACCAGCACTTTATATGTAACTGCTCTTGTTGACCGGGTACTCTGTAGCTGCAGCTGATTTTTCTGTTTATGCAGAGTGTGTTGTGTATATATAGTAGGCAAACAGTGATGCAGCAGTCTCAGTAGTACACCGTGTATTCTTGGTGGGAAGCTGCTGCTGCCACATGAAAAGCACATCTGTCGCTGCACCGACTGTTAGACGCCGTTAGCAAGAGCAGACTGCAATACAGAGGTGAGAATTAACCATAACCAATACCTCAGATATGAATTTACAGGAAAGACACACACACATACTTGCCACTCTCTTGCCCCACCAAGACTGGAGTCAACACCGTTGTGGTCGTACTGACATTTCTGGGTGCGTTTCCAGGGATACGAAGCAGTTGCACGGCTTTTTCATTGCGGTTTCAGTAGTTTCCATGAGATAAGTTTTCATCTGAAACATCTTTTAGAAAAGCTAGCCCACCTCAGTGGTCTTTTGGTGGTTTTTGTTACTGGGGGGAATCTTTCTGACGAAGAACTCAATTCATACATTTTCTGCAATGCGCAGCATCAGCGCTGTACGCTAAACGTTCTGTTTCCATCCATATGCTTTCAATCAACCGTGAATGCAAGCCAGTATTACACTGCTTTGTTGTTTTTATGTCTGTCAGACTCTGTAATCATTGCCATTCAGACTGGAACCATGTGACTGAAAGTTGGTCTGATATATTATTATTATTAAGTTGTCAATGAATTTAACTCATACAAGCATGTATCGAATAAACCTGGTGTAATAAACCTTTTTCATAGCAGACATTTGTCAAGATGAATTAGGAATTAGTAGGACAAACATGACCACCCTTTCAGGTCACACTAAAAACACATTTCCTGTATTTGGGCATGTTCCTACAAAGTGATTGAACAACAATTTAACCGAATTCTCACTGTAGAATTGCTAAAGCAACTCATTTAATGGTGGCTTTTTTGGTAGATTGGTTATACATGATTATAGATATAGCAGCTGGCATCTATAATGTTGCATTTCTGCCTTCTTCTGGATCTACAATTGTTGGATCTAAGTCTATTGTTACTTCTTTTTTTTTGGTGTGTGTATTTTGGTAAATGCAAAGGATTCTCTCGGAGTCACCTGCTCTCGACAGTTTAGTTTCATTTTTCCAGGCTCATGCAGAGTCAATGGGAACTCCACCGTGCAACATGCAAACAAAGCTTTAGAGGGAACTACGTCAGACTTAACCATAAACTGCAGAGTGTCTACTTTCTAGAAGCTGATGTGCCTGTTTCCCAGAAGTGTCATGCTGAAAGCGGTCCTCGCTGTAGCAGTAGCAGTAGCAGCACCACAGAGTGGGTTAAGTGGGAGGGTGAACTGTGGGGTCTAACCAGATCATGTTCAGAGCTGCTTCAGTTATTATGAACACACAGGAGACTTATATGAATCACTGAGTCAGCAAGTATCTCTATCAATTACTCGGGTTTCTCACGTTCCCCTTTCGGCTGCAAAATGGAGGCACCTGTGGTCACGGTGACACACATTTATCTTTTATGTAGCAGAAATTGTGAGAGGGGATTTAAGTTGAAATTGAAACTTATCTTTTTTCTTTTTTTAATTAACCAATTAGATCACATTTTTCTAAAATAAGTATATCATAAATATATCCTCTTGTATGAAAGTTCTTCTACCAAATCTACATGTACAACGCTAGAGAAAATGTAAAGACCTACAAACATACTCTGCTGGTGGCAGGCAAAAAGACAAGGAAAACATCTGAAGACATTCACAGTAGGTAAGGTGCTGTTTTCAGTAAGACCAAGAATGGTTAAGAAAATGATCCTCTATGAGTCCTGATCTTCATCCAATTGAACATTTATGGAAAAATAGGACAAATACAGTGAGGAGAAGGCACCATTCAAACCTGTAACCAGTCAGAGCGAACTACCCGCTGACCGATGCAGAAATCTCACTGGGAGTTAGAGTGAGAGGGAACCTGTTGGCAGAGTTTGCCACTGACAGCTGGAAAATATAATTGCCAATGACTCATCCCTCTTTACTTGTAATTCTCAGAACGTTGTAGTGCACACAAACCATCAGCACCTATGAAGCTTTTGAATGAACACAGGATACAAGAGACTTCATTAAACTGATTCAATGTGCAGCAAAAATGAAGAAAACAGCGGACGTTAGACTTTTAAATGTCATGGTGGTGTGTCACAGTCGTCATCAGAGGAGGAGTAACAGTCTAAACCAAGTAACTGACCAGTCCTCTCCACTGCTGTGCTTGTGTTTGATGATTTCTCCTCACAGTCTGATTTACACTCTTGGACAACACTTTTCTGAGTGGACAACAGACTCACTGATGTCCCACCATCTTCCTCTGTGTCTCTGTTCAGTGATGAACATATTTGCCTGACTGACTGGTGATTGGTGAGATTTGGCAGGCCCGACTGTAGAACTCTGGCCAGGTTCTGCGTTTGAGGGGAGCTGAGCTCAACTGAGGGTCCTCTGAACGCAGCAATGGCCACTGCCAGCCTCGTCTGGTCAAAGGAAAGCGGCTGGTTCTGGTCTGTCTCTGAGGTTTCTGACGTCAGGTTGATGGGGTCAGAGGTTTGACATCTGCCCACTGAACAGCTGAGAGGTCTGTAACATCCTCCCAAACTGCTGGTCAAGTCACTCTTAGTTCCACTCCACTCACCACTGTTTTCCTGGGACTCACTGTGCCGAGCTTCTTTCACTATAAACCAGAGTGTAGATAATGAGAATTTAAGGTCTGCATGGTTAGGGTTACAGAAATGCAAGGTAAATACACCGACTGGATCCATGACATGAATAGTGTAGGAACAGCCTCACGTCATCTCATGACAGCATTTGCAGTATGTGTGAGAGGTGAGTCACCTTTGACACTAACCTGTTCTCTGAGTGTCTTCTGACTCCGCTCTTCTTTTGCAGTATGCCCGAGGTGTCCAGGGCTTATGTTTACAGGAGGGGTCGAGTACTCGCAGTTTGGTGATGAACCTTTTATATTCTCTCTCTAGAGCCTCAACGCACAGCTGGAACTCGGCTATCTTCCTCTCTGGATAATGAGACAGTTGGGACTGCTGAGAGAAAAAAAGACAAACACGTGAGAGTGAGGTCATTAGCAAACTCCAACAATCACATCACATTCTACATTTACTAACCACTTTATTAGGTACACCTGTTCAAATGCAGTGTTTATGCTGTGCAAACATATTTTTGAGACACTACTGCATGGTGCAAGATCAATTCTGATCTCTACATCCCACAGGGTTCCAGACTAACTTTTCAGTCCTGGCCAGAACTTTTGGAAAATTTACTTTTTTTTATGGCATCTCAAAGTTGATATTTTTTCAATTAAAAAGGGCAATGGTGGGACCTTTAACTTGAAATTTCTCATAAACTGCAGTAAAAATGTCTGATTTACAATATGGTAATAGTCATAAATGTCCTTAACATAACCCAGGTCAGAAGTAAATTGTCTGATATCCAGTACACTAGTAGATATCGATGTGCTGAACTCAACCTATTCATTCTTATTCATAATTTCCTGAGGATTCTCTTTATACAGTTGCTGAAAGTCCCGTTATTAGGTCTCTGAAATATAGCTGTGAGGATTTTCATTATTTTTCCAATTCAAAAATGCGCTTTCAAACGTGGTCTTTGTGCTCTCAGGGTTTTATTTTGAATGTCCTGACAAATTAGTCAGAGTAATTGGATCACAGGCTTTTTACTGTGAAAGCATTTGAAAGGAGGGCGTTAAAATTCAGATAGTTTGACCACAGTTCAGAACGGACCAATGAAAGTGTAAGCAGGAAAAAGGATTCTGATATGGTCAGACTGGTTTCAAGTCTCATTCATATGTGTAGATAAATCCGATATGTGCATTTGCAATGAGGCATCTGCTGGTGTCACAAAGCTAAAAACATCCCAATCTGGTTTCCTGAACATGACAGTTAATTTAGGGTATTCTGATCTTAATCTTAATTCTGTAAGCATAAGGGAGTAAACCTTAACTGTACCTAATAAAGTGGCTGCTTTATTGTTTAATACAAACACATATACAAAAGATTGACTTACTTGCAGATAATACTCTATTTCATTCTTGATGCTGGGAATCCACTTTTTGACAGATGAAGCTGAATTGAGAGTGGACTGTGAACGTTTGGTTGTAGTTAATTAGTGCAGATTATTAAAGGAGAAGCTTTAACATATTTAATAGCAATTAATAATGTATCTCTTACCAGCTTGGGTCTGCGGTCATGAACATCTTTGAGGCGTCCCTCTGTACAAGAAGGGTCATGCTGTTATTGTTTTGTAGCTTCGGTAGTGGCTAACAGCTAGTTATCGCCACAGGCTGTTTTTTATTAATATATTAATATATAATATTAACTGTCTGCTGCTTCTGTTGTTAACGCGCTGCTTACCTTCCCTCTCCTTCTGAAGCCACAGTCTGTTCAGTCTGCCTTGCTGCTTCTCCTCATTCCTCGCCATCGCCACTCGCCAGGCAAGCTAACCCGTGGTGGTGGCTAGCACCTAGCACCAAGAACCAAACAATGTCATGTGACACACAGAGCTCTCGTGTGAAATATCGCGAGAACAACTTCAATAACGCGTAAAGAGCTATAGTAGCTGTAAAGAAACATGTGCAGTACACGGTGAACCACAGTATTAGTGCTTATTTTCATCAAATACAAAATGAAAGAAAATAATAAAGTAAAACATAAAATGATACTACCATACATTCACAGAGGTAGAGTGGATAATATATGCGTATCTTATACTGTAGAGTTTACAGAGTTGTATTTTGTAAAGAAGGAAACAAGAGAGGGGAAAAAACAGTAAAAATACACAAAAGAATACACAATACACAATAGAAGGAAACAATAAGAGTATACTTACAATTAAGTGGTGAATGTAGAGGAGGTAGTTTAACAAACCTATTCTATCTTCCCTCATAATCTTGTTTATTTCATAAACATTTCCTGTTCCCATTCAAATATTTTGTTTGTCGTATGTAACTGTATAGTAAAGTGCGTTATGACTTAGTTTCTGGGTTAGTATTCTTATCTTAGTATTCTTATCCTTTCTAGATGTGATGTGTTTATTAAGTCTCGTAGCCACATATTAAAATTAGGGGCTTTTGCTTGTTTCCACGACATAAGAAGTAGATTTTTTTTCCGCTGTGATGAGGAAATAATATATGAATTGCTGCCAGGCTTTGGTTAGTTTTCTTAGTACTTCAGCAACACCAAGGATAATTATCAACACTGCCGGAGTTAGAGAAACATTGAAAATATCTGAAATAACTTTAAAGATATTGGACCAGAAGGATGCAGCTCTGGGCCATAGTGCAAAACTACTGTATGTGCAAGAGTTACCTCTGTGGAATGACATTTACCACACATGGGTGAGATGGTTGGATATATACTGTCATTTCACCTTGGAATAGTGGAGTTTGTGGGATATTTTTAATTGTATCACACAGTGTCTAGAGCTTGAGCGTGAGCATTTGTGAATACTCAAGACTTTCTTTCCATATACGGTATCATCTGGAATTCTGATACCCATGTCTTTTTCCCAATTAGCCTTAAAACCTTCAGAAGAAGGAGTGGTTGTTGATATTAGAGTGTCATATATATGAGAAATGAAATGGTCTGTGTATGGTGTTGTTTCAAGACAGTCATCAATTATGTATCTATTTTTAGTTTCCAATCCTATAAAATGACTTGTTATATAATCTCTCATTTGTACGTATCTGAAAAAGTTGTTATCAGGGAGGTTATATTTCCTTTGAAGGTGTTTGAAGCTGGCAAAAGTATCTCCTTTATGAAGATCACTCCATGTGTAACACGTTGTATCTAGTGAAGATGGAATGAACATAGGATTTAGCACTTTATTTTTACTTTATATTAAACATTAACCATAATCATTACTACTCTGCCCTCCACTTACAATGATTAACATTAAATACATGGTATTTATTTCTAACTTGCTTCTCTATTTTAATCTGTAATGTATGCTGGCACTTGTGGTTGCTGTGTGGTCTCTGCAGTTATAGTTTGATAGATATGATATAGATATAGATATGTTCTAATGAGGCATCGGTATTTCCAACGAAGTGTTATCACCAAAACCACTGAGTAACTAAGTAGGTGATGGTGGGATTTTGTAATACATGTTTTGTCACAGATACATTTGAACTTAATTAAACATCGCACCCTCCTCCTCCTCCTCCTCCTCCTCCACCACCACTTTTCCATTCCAATGAACGCCTTTGGTCTTGCAACAAAAAATGACACAAAGACAGAGTAATGAAAGTAATAATAATAATAAACAGTTAAACGATTTGTTTGGTTGATCACTTGCTTTATTATTTTTAAGTTGGCTAATACTTTTGTTTTAAACGAAACAGTAGTCTAAATATTGTTTTGTTAAATGACGCTATAACAGACCTGATACTTGGCTGCAAAACACTGATGAACGGAACTCTGGGCATCTTTTTGCCCCACATGTGGCTAAATAAAAATATCCGTATTTTACCATGACCTACAAAGAAGTAGAAACCACATGTGTGTGTGTGCCATATACCAACATGTAATCTGAATGCTCTTCAGAGCAACTTTCAAGCACACAAGCTTCAACAAAGAAGTAATTGCACCTTTACAACAGTATCTCATTAGCCATAAGCATGATTATGATAACTATTATGAAAACGGTTACAAAATAATGTTGATATGATATGAATGTGAAATGACAGTGTCTCCAATCTCACCAGTTATGATTCAACCCCATACGTTAGCTGGAGGGAAAAGTCACACTTTACGCTGGGTGTGGAATCACTATGAGGTTAGTGTTTGCATATTAATGGGGAAACTTTTTTCCATAACACGTCTGTAAGCTCACAAATTGAAAAAGGCTTATTCCTTTGAGGAGAAATTAAATCTTTCCACATAATTGTGCATACTGATGAAGTAAATTCATTCATATTATACCAACAGCCAAACAACCATTCACTCTCACACTCACGGTCAATTTAGAGTGTCCAATTGAACTAATCCCCAAATCTGCATGGGAGGAAACCCGAGAACACATGTGGAGAACATGCTCCATGCAGAAAGACCCTTGTTCCAACCAGGTCGTGAACCCGAGTCTTCTTCCTGCAAAGGCAAGAGTGCTAATAACTTTGATGTTAAACCACATACACTGTCATTAAATCATGGGAAAAATTTGCCTTTTGTATCTTTTAATGTTAAGGTTTGTTAAATATCCAACCGAAGCTTAACAAGACTTCATTACAACACAATTGATTTGAATCACAACCATGAAACAAGCTATGTATGAACTAACTGTAAGCAAACAATGAGCCATTAGGATGAGGAGTTGTTTTTAATACAGAAAAGAGTTGTTGAATGTAGATATAAGATTCATTTCACTGAGGTTTCCTTTCATTTTCACATCTTCTCTTCTCCTACTTGATGAGAAACATCTTCCTCTTCAGTAAAGTTGCCACAGTCTCATGTTCTGGTGAGTCTCCACTCTCTGCCACCTGCAGTGGTGTCTTGCCCACGTTATTTGTCGCCTTCAGATTCCCCTTCCTCTGTCCCGCCTGGCCCCAGTTTACAAGCCTCTTTACTACCTCCTGGTGTCCACCTCGGGCAGCACAGTGCAGAGGAGTGTCTTTACTGTGATCTGTAGTGTTGAGCTTTGCCCCGGCCTCCAGCAGAAGCACAGCCACGCTGTCATGGCCCTTCTCAGCTGCAGCATGGAGCGCTGTTTTCCTCCATGCATTCCTCTCCTCGATCCCCTTTTTGTTCAGTGAGCGTAGAAGAGCTGAAACCACGCTGGCGTGACCACCAGATGCTGCGTGATGTAGAGCCGTGGAGCCGTCCATGTCTTTGGCGTCTCCCTTTGCCTTGCGGGACAACAGTGAATTGACAGCCTTTAAATTCCCTGCCATGGCCGCCAGGTGAAGGGCACTTTTTTTCTCGTGATCAGTGGGAGTTGGGTCGGCTTTGGCCGACAGCAGCAAGTCCACCACTCTGCTCCCTCCATGAGAGGAGGCTGCCCAGTGCAGCGCAGTCCTCCCCTGCCTGTCCTTCAGGCCTGAATCCGCCTTGTTTTGAAGAAGCTGGATCACGGTGTCTGCATGGTTATGCTGACTGGCTAAGTGCAGCGGGGTCAGTCCATCCTGGGCCACTGCGTTTACCTACAGAAATGGCACACAAGTCATCGGATTAAACAGACATATCAAAAATACTCGGGGTTGGTACCACTGTCCATCCATCCATCCATCCATCCATCTTCTACCGCTTTATCCTCCACATGAGGGTCATGGGTCACTGGTGCCAATCCCTGCTGACATAAAGGTGGGGTCCACCCTGGACAGGTCACCAGTCCATCGCCACATACAGAGACAAACAACCATCCACTCTCACACTCACAGCACCACTGTCCAAATGAATTTTAATAAACGTCAGACATACGATACACACTCGTGGGTTGCTGTTAATTACCTGTGCTCCAGCTTTCACCAACACGCCGACCAAGTCGCATCTATTGCACTGAGCAGCCAGGTGTAGAGGATTTTGGGCTTTAGGTCCAGTTATGTTGGGGTCTAATCCCTTTTCCAGCAGTGTTTGGACTATGGGCACACTGCCACTGTGAACAGCCAGGTGTAAAGCCGAGGAGAGGTCAGATAAGGTAGCGTTTATTTTGGCCTGCTTTGCTAGTAGCACTCTGGAATGAAGAAAAACAATAAGTTATCAATGAACACACCGAGGCAGCGTATTAGGTTACTGTTCAACTGTGTGTTGACGCTATTTCATCAACTAAGACTTTAATGTACACTGAAGAAAGGCGTGTTCTCAGTTTACCTGAAGACTTCAGTGTGTCCCAGCTCAGCTGACAACAGGAGAGGGGTGTATCCCCGCTTGTCACACACATTCACGTTTGCACCACTGTCCGTCAGAACAGTGACCATTGCATGTTGGTTCTGTTTTATAGCTGAGAAGAGAGCCGGGCCCAGCACTTCTTCACTCAGAGCTCCTTTGGCATTAGCTGTGGTTCGAAGAGAAAACATGGCGTGAACACTTGGACGACTGCTGCACAATAACTCAGGAAATAACATTATTATGATTGAAAACCTCACCAAGCAGCAGGTGAAGAATGGACTCCTGAGTGTGTTTAATCGCTTCATTTATGACGTCATAGTCAACTTTAGCTCCTGCATTAAGAAGGACGGTCACAGTTTTCTCGTTGCCCCTGGCAACTGCACAAAACAGGGCTGTTTGATTGTGGTTGTTTCTGGCATCTACAGTGGCCCCGCTCTGCAGCAGCAGCTCAGCCAGTCTCCAGTTGTCTTCCACGGCTGCCATGTGCAGAAACGTGTCCTGAGACTGTCTCTCAGTCTGCTGCTCCTCCTCCTCCACCAGCACTTTCACTGAATCATGGTGCTCATTTTCTGCTGCCAGGTGGACAGGAGTTTTATTGTGGAGATCCACTGAGTAGATGGGGGCCCCGGCATTTAAGAGGCTCCTGACTATCTCGGTGTGACCCCTGCTGGCTGCCTCATGAAGAGCAGTGTGACCGCTGTTATCCTCCAGGTCAATTCTGGCTCCTTTACGGATCAAAAGCTCAGTGATGGATAGATGCCCATGTTTAGCCGCTATGTGTAAAAGAGTCTCATCGGAGGAGGTGACAGTGTTAACGCTGGTGTCGTCTAACATCTCCTCCAGCAGTACCAGCTCCCCGTCTGTAGCAATCATGTACATCAGGTTTTCTGCTTTACCTTGCGCTGCTTTATCCTCAATTTTCTTCGTTTGCACACGGTCGCTGTCGTCACTGTCATTGCTAAACCTTTCATTTGCCTCAGAATCACATGAACTTTGAGAAATCTCCAGAGTCTTTGTGCCTCTTCTTGCCATTCCCTCCTTTTCCTTCTCCAGCAAATAACCAATCAGCTGTCTCCTCGTGTCTTTGATGTGTTTGTTTACATGCTCCACATAGGTCCTGATTCGCTGATAAAGGTCAGGCTCTGCCAGCATAAGACAGGGATGGAAAAACCTCCGACATGCCCTTTCACCTCTGGCCTCCAGGATGTCCAGGACCCTGGAGTTCTGATCTGTCCGGGTACCGATGGTCAAAATAATGGATCTCTTGGCTGCCGTCATGACTCCCTCTGTGACCAGTAGATCCAGAAGATCCTCAGTGTGTGAGATCCCGTACACCAGATCCCTTCTCTTTGACCGGATCACATCCACTGCATATGGGTTGATATAGTTTGATACTGTTTGAGCATCAAAACCTCTGAGCATATTATACATGATTAATAAAGCTGTCCAACCTTCAGATCACTGCAGTAAATTCTTGTTGTGTGCGTGTGTGTGTGTGTGCGTGTGTCTTATTCTTTACTGTCACATAAAACACTTCCAACCTAGCAACTCAATACAGACAAAAACCATTCAAGGAAACTCTGAGACTCTCTGTCTGCCCTTTGTGAGATTATGTGACCAAATCACATGGTTCGTTTTTATGAGGTGCAGCGTGGTCGTCATGGCAGCACACGCACACAGTACATACATGTGCTACCTAATTGTACATTGGACAACATGGTCCATGTCTCCTGAAGTTTCTCCGTACAAGAAAAGACCACAAATCAAAATAAAAGGTCTGGAAATATAGAAGTTAGGTTAATCATTTGCCAATTTTACAAATTATTTCTGTACTTATTTTGTTATTCATAATAAATGAGTAGTTCTAATGATCATATTATTGTTGTTATTTCAAATAATAATGATTGGTGCTATTGCAAATATTTTTCTAAACATTATACCTTCTTTTTCATCAAAATGTTATGTCATACTCATATCTCATATCTTGTTTTAATAATTTTTGACTATTGACCATTTAACTAGACTTCATTCAATTTAACTTGTGATTATATATATATGTATATATGTATATACATATATATATACATATATGTAATTGTATTTCATTTTTCTATGTTTTTTATTTCCTTACCTGTGTTGATTGTTTATTTCTATAGTTGATTGCTTTATAATATGAATGTAATATGAAGTTTTTTTATAATGTTGTCAATCAGCTGTAAAGCTCATCAAATGTCCTCTGATGTTGTTTGAAAAGTGCTTTATAAATAATGTTTGGGATATTTCATTTATATAAAACGTTTTAAGGTATATTTCTGTCAATAATCTTAATCTATCTGTGTCTTGTGTTTTTTATGTTGTTGTTTGAACATCCAATAAGGAGGCTGTTGCTATGCTGATGGTAATCCTCTCATTGATTCGCCCTTGGGCAGTGAGCCACTCTTGCGTTAGCTGATCAGGACTCACCTTATTATGCAGAGATTACAGAGTCGATTCACTTCCCGTAAGACACGCCCCCTCCGCTGTGACGTAGATCTTCCGAGTGTTCCCTCTCCTTATATGGTGGGGAAAGGCACCGTTTTCCGGAATGATGTCACGTTGCCCCAAGTTTGAGGAATCAGCAGGAGAGCAGGTGGAGTGAAAGTAAAAGTACCGTTATAATGTAATACAATTACGTTATGTACGTTAAATAACACATATATACATCTATCAGCATGCATTATTATTGTGTCCCTTAATTGTTATATTGTCTATTGACTTAATCAAATGTAATTCTGTTTCTTCTTTAGCCCATAATTTCCTCAAAAAACAACAAATCAATTATGGATTTACAAGAAAATGGTGTAAAGTGTAATATGAAAATGGACAAACAAAAAAAGAAACAAATACATTAATAAAACTGAATATAATGATAATTTTCTTTGAAGGTTTTTATCTTGTATTGTAACCATTTATGAGATAAAAAAAAGTGAGATCAGTGGTGTGAAGACAAACAGAGAAAGAGCCACTATACGTTTCATTTGACAACTAACTCAGTCTATGTCGCCCTCTAGTGTTTGCTTAGGAACAATACACACGAATGGCTGACAACAGTCATCTGAGAACATTTCTGTCTAAGTGTAATGTGTGTTGTATTTATTGAAGGGCTTTATGTAAATTGTAGGTTTTATGAACTTGTGCTAAACTAAATGACCTTAGTTTATTTTAATTTATAAATTCAATAAATGGTGCTAAATTGTACACACTGTACCTTTAAAATGTGGTGCTGTGTTTTTAATAAACATACAAACTGCAAAGAAAGTGTATATTTAACAGTGAAGAATATGATATCTCTGCCAAGGTTATGTTTTTGGTCACACTTACTGTGTTTCTGTCTTTGAGCAGATTCTCAAAAAGTAAAAGGAGAATGTGGATGAAACGTCCTGGGTTTATACATGGAATATATATGGAATAAAAATTAAATTATAAAGTTTTGGTAGTGATCTGCATATAAATAAAGGATCTTAAGAGAAACTTTGACATATGGAATGTTTATTTCTTCTTTTTCTTTGAGAATCTGGCAATAAACACAGTGACAGTCACTAGATGTGACTTTTTTTCTACTCCCCCATCGGTGGGAATGTAGAATAGTATTATTATATTAAGTAACGTGTTAATAATAGTGTAGGTTTTCAGCTGTGATACTTTATCTGAGTTGCAACACTGTTGCTTCCCATGCTGGGGATTTCTTTATTTACAAATGACACAGGACATGTTGTTGTATAATCTACTTGTGCAACATCCCAGGACAGTCTGTCATTTTCCCACTAATCAAAAACACATTGCAGTTTCCTCCTGTTGAGATTAAAGTAGGTTCTTAAGCTTGAAACTTTTGGTAGTTTTATTAAATTCTTTGGTTTATTCAGTAGTGTTACAGTGTCATCCAGTGGAGAACAATGAGTGTTTTGTGTACTCTTCAAACAAATCAAAGTCTTTTTCTTAATTGGCAGAATGTGCCTCCCTCTGTCAGAGAGCCTGATCTGTCAGCTGTAACACAATCACTTAGGCCGGATCAATACCGACACTAATGGAATTTACCTTGAGGTACTGGGACCTCGCAGCTCTTGCAACATGTTGCAACATGTTTTATTGTTTGAGCTCCTGACATGACACACCCACTGCTTGAGTTTTCTGCCACACTTGTACAAGAACACAGAGGCAACATTGCTTCATTTCATCTGCTTTATTTTCTTAAATATCCATTCGTTTCTGAAGTGCTCAGGAAACAAAACAATAAAAAAAATTGCATTATTCTTATTACAAATGGTAAACATAAGTACTCCAAGTTGTTCTTATATACATATAACAATGAGTGAAACCCCATTAAACAGCTTTAGAAAATAAAACAAGTCATTTCTTGAAGCTTTTCCAACTTTCTCACAATTAAGAAAACAAAAGTACTTTGTACTGTAAGTCAGAAGTCTGGCAGCTTTTGTTACAACTTGTCAGTTCTGAGTTGGCCAACACAACCATGAGTGAGGCCGAGTAACATGTCTATTGCAGGTTGTTACATCCTCTAATACTGAATACTTGTCCTCTGGTGGTGTGATGAGGTCCATGCAGAGTTGGGCTTAAATCAAGAAAAGTTCACTCCAGTCCAGTTCTGTGAAAACAGCACGAAACAGAAACAGAGATATCCTGCTTGTTACCATGCCCCCTCTCTCTGGTTCATGGCCACTGTTAGTGTCCCGCGTTGCCCCCTCTCTGCGGGACGCGCCACCGGGCAGCGCGTCGTCACCCTCAGGAACTTTTTGCGCGGCCCACGGTCCTGCCAGTCAGTGTGGTCCGCCACATCCTCCCCAAAATCGCGCCTCGATTTCAGGAGACACAGCCACTCACTATCACAGGAAGCGTCCGTCTCATTCAACTACAGTCTTTTTCTCTCAGACAAACAGCTCAGAAAGTCTGGAGCTGCTGCGTCAACATGAGCTGACAACCGCTGTTGACGTGGTTCATCACTTTCTGCTTCAGCTGCGCCACCTGCTCACGCAGCATGTTGGCGGTGGATGAGAGCTCAGAGTTCTGGGACTTGAGGTTCTTGACTTTGTCTTCCAGCCTGGAGATGCGCTCCAGCTTCCTCTTGCGGCACTTGGACGCAGCGATGCGGTTCCTCATCCTCTTTCTCTCGGCTTTGATGCGCTCCTGTGACTCCATGTTGATCGGGGAGAGAGGAGGCGTCTCCCCCGGCATCTCAGGCACAGTCTGAGGCTCCTCTTTGAGCGCGGAGAGCCGTGGGAGGTGGCCGTAGAGGGGAAGCTGAGGCGCGGCAGCGGGAAAGGACATAGTCGGTGCTGAGGTGGGGTAGTTTGGGGCAGAGACCGAGCTGTTGGCTGGGTTGAAAGTGTTCAAGTCCTCATACACCGGTGAGTCGGAGCGTATACTGGCGTTGGTACTGTACACGGTGGCACCGGCGACAGAGGAGACGGGCGGCAGCGCGCTGTTGACGCTGGTCTGTGCGGCTGAGGTGACGCTCACACTGGCCGGAGGCGGCATGTGCTGGTGGTGCAGCTCGGCCAGAGCTCGGACGAACCCCTCAGCGAAGCCCTCCTGCTCGTCGGTCACGTTCTTGGGACACATGAACTGGGTCGGGGTCGGTGTGGTGGTGATGAGACCGTTGCTGGACTGGATAATGAGCCGCTCCAGTTCTGGAGAGCCCAGTTTCAGCAAGCCCACGTCCGGGGAGGTGAGGATGTCGGCAGCCTTGGTCCGCAGGTGAGGTTTCAGGGTGCCGGTCGGGTCCGACAGGTTCAGTGTCATGTTGTGTTTCAGCGCTTTGGGGTCGCTGCTGTACCCGTAGCCGGCGTTGTCGCGCTGGGAGAAAGCGTTGAGTGAGTCGTCATAAAAAGTAGTTTCCATCTTGGTATACATAGAAGAGAAACCAAAAACTAAGCTACAAAAACAACTTTCCTCCCCTTCTTCTTCTCCCTTTTCCCAGATGAGGGAAAAACACTGGTTTCCAAGTGTCCTCTCTTCCACAGTGAGAGTGCGCACTTTGTTGACACAGGAATCAGGACTTACTTCTCTGAGCGAGCGATGGTCGATGTTTCACAGACGAGTTGTGACACTTTCACAGAGTCAGAGTTCCGAGTGAGTCGGTGAGTGACTGAGCTGCTGGACTCGCTCGTGTCTCTGGTTGTATATAAACTGTGAGCTGAAGCAGCGTGGAGGCAAACCTTATCTGCTGCCGCTGCCTCTCTAAAAATAACCATGATGTCATGACGGGGCTCTCCCATTGGCTGGAGGGCGTGTCGCGCGCGCGGGGCGTGGTTCGGCCCTCAGATAGGCGCCACCCCCTGGACCATCGACCACCCAGAAGATTCTTAATCTCGCGGTGGATTGTGGGATGAGGTAATGTTGAAAGCAGAGCGTGAGGGCGGAGCTTTGTGGGATGACGTAGTGTTTTTGAATATCTAGTTACCCGCTCTCTGCTGTCAGTGGCGGGACAGCCCAAGTCTTCTTGTGTTGATCACTGCTTTTATTCATTTATTTATTTATTTATTTACAGAATTCTGCCTTTAACATGTTAAAGTCTTTTACAGCCCTAAAGTTACACAAAATTACTTCTATTCTATTATGGTTTTTTTCTTGTAACCCCAGGTAACAAATATGACTTTCATTACTGTAAACAAGAGAATAGCACATGAAAATAAAGTAGAATGTTGATTCAATTTGCTGCATGAAAGTGACATTCTCTTCTGTTGTTACTGTATACTGACACACAACTGAAACTATTATTGTTTAAAAAATAACAGCCACAAAACAGTCACATGCCTAATAAATAAACATTCTATTCTATTATATTCTTTATAATAACAATTAAGCTTATTATGGAGGATAAAGTGGGAGAAGATGAATGAATGAATGTCTCTCTCAATTACATATTTATGCGTAGTGTATTTTTTATTTTGCTGTTTTATGTCTAGCACAGGTAACTTAATTAACTGAAACAACAGGAGTTTAATGATTATAAACAATAGAATAGAGTAGAATAGAAGAGAATGTCATTCATTCATGACTCTTATGAACCCAGATCATGTTATCATTAAGTAAGGTTTTCTTGCTGTTGTAACCACAGGTAATGCATAATGCATAATCTATAGAAAAACAGGACTTTCATTACTGTAAACAAGAAAATACAACATACTATAGTATTGAACCTCCCATTGTTTAAATAATAAATGTCTATTCTATTCTATTCTATTATCTCCACCCTGCGGCTTAACATTAGCTCTAATTTCTGTGGGTTCCGCTAGAGAAAGTTGAGCAAGAGAAACTGAATAAAAGCTGTAACATGAAAATAAAGTCGATCATATTTTTCCACACGTATGCGAGTGTGCACGGTGGAAAGTCTTGTTGACTGTCATTTCGCTTCTTGGGCAGGGATATCATGGTGGTCCAATATAAATCGCCTTCTAGGACAATCCCCACATTTATTTCTGGCCATATGTGTCTATTTGACACCTGCAAATGTTATATAAACCGACTAACAGTGTTTAGATTTAAATGGAGCTGAGCGTCCATTCAGTCATTAGGAGACAGATTTAATGGGGGCTTATTCTTTTACTATTGTAAAGACTATACATCTGTAAAGCTACATTTAAGAGCTTTTATTATTATTGCTGCAACTTCAAATTGTTCATAATAGATCTAAAGACTGTCTGTTCATCCTCATAAAGAGCAAGTACAATCCTATTATCCATGCCATGGGTGTGTAATTAGTGTAGTGCACTCCATTGTCCCCTGGCCCCCGGTCAGAAATCATGGCTGGTTTAATGGCAGGAGGTTAACTGGTGTGTCTCATGGGTTCCCCTCTAGTCGTCCACACTCCCACTGTCTGGGTCATTTTCTGCCCTGCCAACTTAACTGCCCACTATCCCCTGCACACCACGTCTAAAAATGTCCCCCTTGTGTGACAAGTAAATCAGTGTCCTGGCGCTGGCGTGCTCAGAGAGGATGAACTGGATCATAAAAAACACTCACCACAGTCTGAGTTTTTATGGCTGCTAATGTTGCCTTTATGTACTTTTGGATATGTCAAACTGTGGCAATTAATAACGTTGGATATAATCTGATCTAATTGCTTGACTTAACTGATCTTCTGCCACTTCTTTTTTTGATTTACACACTTGTGAATATTGCTTAGCTATATGGTCAAATGCAAACTAGTCATTAATGTGCATCTAAAATTACTCTTACGCTGCACTTTAAAGCTTGAAGATGGGAGGATCTGATGCTAAGTGCTGGAGGCAGCTATTAGAGGTTAGCAGAGCAGTGTCTGTCATGGATAACTATTGGTGCTTTTCCATTATACAGTTCTGGCACTGCTCGGTTCTAGTCTTTCCAGTACCTCCTCAATGGGGGCGGGGTCATCATAGCATGACTGGGTTAGGGTTCAATTTAGGTTAGGATAAAATGTTCTTGCTAAATGTTGGAGATTAACAAACGTTTTTTAACCGTTTCCTTGGAATACTTGGAAATTAAACATTTCAACCCTAGGTAAAAAAAAAAAATAAAATAAATAAATATCCCAAAAAAGATACATATACAAGAAAAACACAAATAAAGCAAAGGGAACATTATAGAACATTTTAGAATCATAGTTTCCCAATCCTGGTCCTCATGGACCCCTTTCCTGCATGTTTTAGGTGTTCTCCAACACACCTGACTGATTTCATCAGATACCTGATACCATCATTAGTTTAACTGTAGGTGCAGGAGAAGACCGAGCTGTATGACGCTACTTTTTGCTTTCCAGAACTGCACTGGTTTGCCACGATGATGCTTTCTGTGAAGTAGCTGGAGTTCATGTTTCAAAGATCTTGTGCACGGTAACGTGGTTTTGGATGTCCGCAGAAGTTACCAAATATAGTTCTTTGCCCAGTTTAACCGATCTACAGCTTGGCATTGTTTGGTTGGACACTCTCTGTTGACGTCACATTTTATTATTGTCTCAGTTCGTTTTGAAACCTCACCAGAGCAGGTGATGGAAAAGCAAAAGTAGAGTCGAGCCATGCTAGAACTGTGTAATGGAAAAGCGTGATGTGATGTATGCCGTGTACGCTATTGCTGGGTCTGGAGAAAAAAAACAGCGTTTTCCAAGAGTTAAGTGTGGGCTGTGTACTGTTTGAGCCAGAAGTATAAATGTTATTTGATTGGCTATAGTGCCTGTGCTGGAATATTTGCGTCACATGATTTGAAGCAAAGTGAAGCAACATATCCATAGCACTTCAGACGCCTCCCGCACACACAGTGGCAGTTATTAAAGTTTCATTTATTTTTCCTGTTTTACAACAATCACTTTAGGGATGAAACGAGAGGAAGCTGAATTTTATTTTTTTACGCTGGCACATTCTGAAATATTTATCCACTCATTCATGTATTCATGACTTCTTCTTCTTCTGAATTAAAGAATGACGAGTAGGTGGTCTAGCACCCACCTCCTGACAGCAGGGATCCTTACTTATGACTTCACCCATTGTCCCAAGTAGGCAAATGAATCTAAGGCAAAACATATGATGTCATTTAAAATCATAATCTCATTTAAATTAAAGCTCTTTCAGAGTCAACTCCCATGGCAAAAGTCAAACCTTGGCAAATTCAGTTTTATATACAGCACTTTTAAATTGTGCTTCATACAGAACCCCTTAACTGTTTCAATATGGCTGGAGTGCTGCATGAATTGGGTCTGCTTTTCTTCTGCTCTCTTCATCATGTGTAAAGTTATAAAGGGGTAACCACAGCGTGGTCGTTCGCCAAAGTCGTTTTCTGTGCAGGAATGTGTGGGAAGATTAGCAGACAGGGACCCCACTCAGCGTCAGGTTGACAGACCCTGGCAGACTGTATTTCATATTTCTGCTGATACTGAAACTAACTTGGGCTAACTTATTCACTGACTTGAAGGACTTTTTAAAGTAAAGTAAATTAAAAAAACATAATAAAATTCTTAATGCTGTCCTTTATGAGAATATTATTTTCAGCACTGGTTTGGCAGGCAGCCGCATGACAGCCGTAATGGCTATAATGTAATTCTATGGGGCAACTGTGACATTCGACATTATGTCTCATGAGTCTTGTGAGAATTCGGTGTGAGTTGTGGAACTTGTGCTTCAGTTATGTTGCCAAACATTTTGAGTCATGTATTTATGAAAACAAACACTTTAAGTGGACATAACAAGGCTGCAATTGCCCAGTAGGATTACACTTTACACCATTTACGCCATTTACGCCATTACACAGTAGCCATCACAGCTGCTGGCCAAACAGATTTAAGGGCGCAATTCTAAAAGTCAATCCCAGAATTTGAAGCTTTGAAGCTGCTGCCAGTGAGATCCTCCTATCCATTGCTTCCATGATCAGTCCCATTATGAATCTGTTTAGCAAGCATGGGGGACATTTATTCACAGCCAAACACCGTACGAGCAGAGAGGACTGAATATTTTGCCTCGCTCAGAACTGGGATTAAAACTTGTCTTAAAAAGATTTGATCACAAAAAGACAGGGTCAAGTACAACTGATCTGGTTTCACCCAAACGCTAAACATGCTAATGAAACATACTCTGACTTTGTGCCTTTTCAAGAAAATGAAATGATATTTCGACCAGTGTTAATATTGTGGTGGCTACAAATAAATAGATGTATGGGCTGTGATTAATAAAAAAAAAAACTTTTGGTGATCAAAGTCAGAAGGGGTCAGAGGAGGACGTCCGGCGAGGAGGCGGATTCTAATCTGTCCTGAGGACCAATTGCAATCAAGCAGCTCAGAAATGTGACCACAGGTTTCCCCACATATGTTTTTCTGTGATTGATTGTGAGGAAGCATTTTAGAGTGGACTGGATGAGTTCAGACCTGAACCAAGTGCTGTTCACATGTGATCGTGTCACTCAGGACGGATGTTAACACCAGGTCTGAACGGGACCTTAATGACCTAGAAATGAAACTTCACCTTATCTTCCTGCTCAGCTGCATCAAGGTGGTATATGTGGTTCTTCTGAGTTGTCTTTTCTGCAAACTTTCCTCCCATCAACCCCTGTGTCTCAATGAACTCTTCCAACGTCCAACTCCTCCCTCTTTCCCTCCTGATTTTGACCTCTTTCACTCCCTCCATCCAGTAACCTCTCCGATGTTTTCCTCTTCGGACTGGATTTCCAAATGTCCTCCATGTACACCCCCTACACTCTTATCTCTGTCCTCCCTCCTCTGTTCTCTATCTCTCTGTCGTCCCACTCCCTCTCATCTTACTCCTATCAGTGGTCGTCCAGGCAGCAGGATTTCCTCTGTGATGGAAACAGGCTGTGGTTCCATGGTATTGTTTTAGCAGATCGTTTCAGTAAAATCTCAGAGTGCTCTCTGGTGAAAGAAGTGAAACCAGTACAAAGCACGAATGTAAAGCCACTAAAAAACATCCCAAAACCAAAGTGTTTGGTCTTTTTCGTGATAATGAACATCAGTTACGGTTTGCAGGGAGAATGAGAGACAGGGGGACAGGGTGTTGAAGCTTTTGCGCCCTATGTGCGCTCACAGTGGACTTAGTCTCTGGGAACAATTGTTTTTTCAGCTGTTGCGTGAGGGGAAAAAAGTGCCGCAGTACGTAGACTGTGTTGGACTGGCCTTTGGCTGTGTTATGTGTGTCCACGTCTGGGTCTGCAATTACTGTGAGTGCGTGGATTTGTTGACGTGTAAGACGCAGGTATAATGTCACTTCACACTCAACGACTAAAGTAAGCAAACACATTCAGAATATGTATTGATGGGTTTCCATGACAAGACTGTAGGGCTGATCTGAGACTTGGGACCAGATGTTCTCCCTACACGGTATGATGAAGGAAAACTATAAGAAGCCTGCAGCTGCCTTTCGTGTCCAGGACTGAAACAATGACCACTTTTTCAAAAACAATTTTCTTTTCTTTTCTGTGAAAACAGTATATTATTCCACAACCCCTTCCTTCTTTTGTTATCCAATTCATCCTTATCCTGTACCTCCTTTTTCATTCTCCCCGTATATCTATACGGCACACACACACACATGTTTGCACTTCATTCATAGTGAGGACTCTCATAGACATAATGCCTTCCTTAGCCCCTAAAGGCCCTGGTACACTTCCGCGCACATGCAGCCCAGATTTTGGAACAGCACACAAAGATCGCGTTGGGCGTGCACAAACTGAACTGTAGGCGGAGCATAAGCCTCGCTCACCAAGCAGAAAAAACACGGGAACCTCGATCTGGCGACCCGACAGGGCTTTCAGCTGTTAGCTGCTCCAACCAGATGTGTCCGAGGAAGCTGGAGCATTGTTCTCTTCTTCTTTAGTAGGAGTGCGTCCTATTCCCTGCGTCCAGACTCGTACCACCACCCGATGGTGAAGTGGGATACTACAAGACCCTGACGCACGAGTATACCAGGGTCTGCGATATGCGACGTGCACTGCGGCATGTGCGGGTACCATGGGGTTTACCCTAACTTTAACCATCACAACTCAATGTCTAACCCTAACCTTTAACCTTACCCTAAAACCTTGAACTCCAAAAAGTGGTTTATATGATTTTTGGTCCTTACAAAGCCACAAATACAAAAACACACATATGTTTGCATTCACAGTGAGGACTCTCATTGATATAATGCATTCCTGAGCCCCTTATCCTAATCTTAACCACCACAACTAAGTGCTGATTCTGACCCTAACCCTAAAACCAGGTCCTAACCCCAAAAAGGCCATTTAAAGAAGTGAGGACCAGCCAAAATGAGCAAGAACACGCTCAACCACATTAACAAGATACTCTGGCAGCCATTTTTATAATTAAAAAGGAATGACGCAGCTAAATGACAAATGAACCTTTCTCCTTTTAGGATTTACGACATGACATGACATAAAGGCATAAACACACACACACACACAGAATCTCTGTGAGTGATTTGAACTTATTGTCCCACTCGTCTCCAAGTGCAGAATGAGCGTCTGATGCCCGACAGAGTCTTCAGGTGCTGATTTATTTATTTGCCCGTAAACTGAACTGTGCTTCCCAACGGCCTCTCTGGCACTTTCAGTCACTAAAGACTTTATTACCTTTGACAATTAATCGTCACTAACTACCTCGACTGATCACAACTCAGATTTACTGGTCAGAGTTATATGGAAAATCAATCGGCCCTTTCGGCTCACTGTAACTGACTCCGGCGAGTGTACAATGACATCATTTGGCAAAGGTTGGCACAGCGCAGGTTCTTTGACTTTATCTTTTTGAAACCATGGCTAAGGCTCGAGGACAAACCTGCTGCCGAGCTGAAGGGTGACACAGACCGGGACTTGTACGTTTGTGGGGGCGCGTGTCTGCACCCTTTTTTATTTGTTGTCTCGGAGTAATTTAATCTTACAAGAGTGGGTCTGTGCCTCATTATGTAAATTAAATAACCTCATCTAAAACGAAGGGAGCCACAGCCGGGCTCTCTCACATTTAGCTTTTCTAAGGACTTTTTGAGGGTTAAGACTTGGTTTTAGGGTTCGGGTTAGGATTGGGTTTAGGTAAGGGGTTAGTATATGTTGCGATGGTTAAGGTTAGGGTAAGGGGCTAGGGAATGCATTATGTCTATGATGTGTCCTCACTAGGATATGGAAACAAGTGTGTGTGTGTGTGTGTGTGTGTGTGTGTGTGTGTGTGTGCCAGCCCTCAGCTGCCTCTGTTCAGCCTGTAACAGGGAGGTGAGTGTGTCACCAGGGAAAATGATCAATAGCTAAAACCCACCACTGCCCCAGTCCAGATGGAGCACTATTTTCGTCTGTATATGTGTGTGTGTGTGTGTGTGTGCGTCTGTGTGTGTGTGTGCGTGTGTGTGTTTCTGTTTAGCCGTGATCAAGCTCTGTGTTTGTACAGGTGGGACACTATATGGCACCATGGCTAACCTGTTCCACTCCATTTACCTCTGCAAGCTTGCCAACTGCACATGGTTTGTGTGAGTGTGTGTATTTTTATGTTGTAGTATTAGTCGTCGTTTGTGTTGTTTGCCTGTGTGTGTGTGTGGTTGTCAGTATGAGTTTATGCTCGCTGTTAATTTAGCTGGGCTTTTCAGAGGCAATAAAAAGTAAAGAGAAGAAGGAGGAGAGGGAGGGAGGGAGGGAGGGCAAAGCGTGTGACAGGACTGAGTGATTGTTTTAATTCAAGCACCAGTTTGAGTCAGTAGATGATAGAAAATGCTCGAAGGAAGAATGGAAGTTTGTTCTATTGCATATGCTGAGGAGGAGAGAGCATACGTTGGAATAAAAATAAAAGACAAAGGGGAGGGTTCATAATAAAGCATGACTTGGCACTCTGTGGATACTTTACTTAAATTATACCCAAGCTTTATTGGATATATAATAAGTACAACTGAACTTGATCTGGCAGAATGCAGTCCCATGAAACAAGAGACGACTGCAACTGCGAAAAGCAAATCTCCCAGCCTCTCTTCTCTTCTCTTCTCTTCTCATCTTCCTCCTCACCACCCTCCTCTGAGGCATCTATGAAACCTGATTACATATCAATAGTGTGCATGGTATTATGGTTGTAGAACACTGGGGCTCAGATGTTTGTCTGGCAGCTGTACAAGGGTATTTTTTGGTACAACTGACACAATGGAAAATCTTTTTTTTCTTTTTTTAAATGATTGGCTCAAAGTTTCAATTACAATTATTATATTATATATTATACACCGGGGGCCACAAACCCTGCTCGGATCTGCACACTATTTCATGTAGCTTTAATTTTGCTGAACAGCAGCAAACGTGGCCACAAGTGACAATTATAGATCATTGGTAAATGTTTAAACAATAATAGTAATATTTTATATTTGTTTTTTATTATTATTATTATTATTATTATTACTTATAAATGTTAAATTATTCTGATGAGCAGAAATATAATATATTATCCATTAGTAAAATTGGATAAGTGTACAATCACTTATATATCCCTTATAATAACCCTTAGAACACAGCATTTTGCCTGCTTTTTTCCATTATATTCCAGTAAAAGATTGTGCAATATAGAGTGACTTATATCCTAGGTAATATGAAAAAAAAACAACTTTCATTTTCACCAACTAGTCATGCAAAAGCATCCGTTTACATCCTTCGTGAAGGCCACCATAGATTCCTGTTAATCTTGGGGACAGGGAGGAGTGAGTGGAGTTGCATTCTGCACTCTCATCATTAGGTGCCACTAATTCTTAAACACTTGACCTTTAACCTGCAGACACCGCAAGAACACTGAACAGTGTGTTCCCACTGCTCGTGCAGCGACTTCTCAAGTTATGACACTTGCACAACTGTGGTCAACTCAAGAGAGAGACGCACATTTTCAAAACTTAACAGGTATTTCAACATTCGGGTCCAGTTTCAGCCTCTCCCTCTGCACCAGTGTTAGTGGCTGTGCACACGTACAGCGTGTGTGTGTGTGTGTGTGTGTGTGTGTGTGTGTGTGCGATGCTGGAACAATCTCATCACGTCTTTGCACGCATCCACTCTGTATACAACCTCATCACTCTTGGTTCAATATAATCATCCTCATTATCATCATCATCATCATCATCAAAGAGTCGAAAATGCCTTTGTTTGTCTTTGGTGTTTATTTCCCTTCAGTATGTTGCCATGGTGTGGCCAAATAAAAACCATGGACTCCATCTATTATTTAGGACACTGTGTCACATCATTTTCTTAATGGGACACTTAACTGTGGACTGCATGAAAAACTCTGCATGTGTATGTGTGTGTGTGTGTGTGTGTGCTTATTTTGGGCTGGGTTGGGCGAGGCTGAAGGGAGGAAGCAAGGTTACATAGTTGAGTGACAGCAGTTTGTTCTGTTTTCCAGTATTACTCTAGTTGTGTGTGTGTGTCACTGGTATTCATTATGTTGCGGGGACCTGCATCTGTTTACACAGTCACATTATGTGGATTAAAGTCGAGTCCTCATATTGTAAACGACTACATTTTAAAGTGAAGACGTGTTTTAAAGTTAGGGTTAGGATTAGGGCCAGTAGTAATTATGGTTAAAGGTTAGATTAAGTCTTCAGGAACTGAATGTAAGTCAATGTAATGTCCTCTGAAGTCATGGAAACCTGTGTGTGTGTGTGTGTGTGATGGCACGTGGACCTCTCCATTTCACAATACTAAGTCAACAATGAAACTCAGGCACCACCTCTAACTATACTGAAACTTCAGCGGCGTCTCTCTGACGAAAGTCACTTTGAATAAAATGAATGTGGTTGTTCCGCTGATTTATTTCATTATTTATTTACTGTCACGTATCACAGCGCTCACTCTGCTGATGTGGGTGTTTCCCTCTCCCTCGTGACTCCCTGCTATCACTGTAGAGATACCAGATACCTAATAAATGTGTTGGTTGCCCTGTTGCCATGCCAACCAAAAAACAACATATTTTGAGCTATGTGGCACCTTCTACCAACATTCCAGGATCTGCTGTTTTGGAAACTTCTTCTGTCAGTCGCTTTTCTCTCCTCCTTCCTTCCTTCTCCATCAGACTCTCTCCCTCCCTCTCTCCCTCCCTCTCTCTCTCTCTCTGCCTCCCTCTAGATAAATGGAGTCTTTGTTTCGTGGTTAAATGCACTTGAAAGCAGTCGTTGGGACAAGTGGTTCTGTGGAACAGAAGGAACACACTCTGTAACTGGGCACTGATGCAAATCTCTCATGACAACTAACTGATTGTAGTTTTAAAAACGCTAAATCTCGGACAAATGCTACTCCACTATTATACTGTATACACGTGTATGTAATATAGCACATGATATGACCTGTTAGCTGCATGCCTCAGCAATAATCAACCAATAACTTTAATGGTATGACACATTGATGGCACATTTTTAAATGATTATTTGATAACTACTAATGATTTATTATCTATTATTTTAACAAAGCAGTTTTAATCATTTGGGGCCACAAAGGAATGGCAGTAGCAATAATAACATGACACAATGCACAAATGTGCTCTGTACATTGTGAATTGCCTTGTAATAGTTTGTCATTTAAAAAACAAAAACAAATATGTCCCAAAAGGTGGATTAGAAAAAGTATTTCTCAGGAAACTGATCATATTTCAAGCACCACTCGATATTAAAAGGAGAAACACAGCGTTGTGTCCCCGACCTGACCACTCTGGAGTGTTATATTATCTTATAAATAACTGAGTCATTAATGGATTAACAACTAATTATGAAAGAAACATGACGCCCATGTGGACTGACAATGACTGGAGCCGCGCACTCTGCTTGAACTTTGCAACGTGAGGGATGAATATGGAGAACGCGAGCGTGCCTCTTCAACGCGAGCTCTTGAGACTGTTGAGTGTAAATCTGTCACATGTCGTCTCTGTATTTCAAATATTTCACACCAGGAAATGTTTGGGATGAGCGATGAATCCTGTGCTCCTGCACGCTTTAGTGGGCTTTTCAGAATCTGCCCACACCGAGTTCACAGAGCACACGCACGAAACATGCCTTTCAATCGTCTTTTGAATTATTGACACACAATGCTGCAGACGGACGGACCGACAGCCTGGTGTCGGCCCCGCTGTGTGAAGCTGCCCCACTGTGTCCAGACTCTGTGGTCCAGTAAAGCGTGGAAGACAATTGAATGCCCTCCCTTCCTGTGCAGGACAATGCAGGTATGCGTTTTAATCTATAACAAACATAAAAAGGATTTGAATCAGTACCAACTTTACTAACTCTGACAATTGCACCCATGTGGGTACTTGTTATACTCCCACACACATTTAATGTCCAGTTTTCCTTCCTGTTTGTGATTATATATATGAAAGGCTGGGCCTGGGGATGTGCCTGCAAACCCACACACACACACACACACGTACAAGGCACACATGCAGTTTCACATCAGCAGCACAGAGCAGTGGTGTTGTAAGCAGTCGTGCAGCATGTCTGCGTGCTGATAGAAATCAGGACCAGTGGAACTTTGTGAGTTATTCAGCATTCTTTCAGTCCGTCTTGTAAAAAAATTCACCTTTGGGGTAAACACCTCAGCGTATGTACAATGTACTGCGTTACGTCTAAGTAAGCAACCCAATTTTCAGTCACCAGCCACTTTATTAGGTACACCTCATCAATTGTTTATAATCAATCACATTTGTCCCAACAAATGCGATGTAAGTGACTTGAACGTGCCATCGTTGTCGCTGCCAGACAGGTCAGTCTTATCTAATGGGGTTTTTACGCACAGCTATCGGAGGTGAATCACCAGACTGCTTCAAAATGATGTGATGTTACAGTCAAGGGTCCATGTTTCCCTGAGAGGATGATTTAATGCACATTATTATCAATGGGCTTCGATTTAATTCAGGAATGATACTTTTTGTTATGGAACAATTTAGTTTCATTTACAAATCATTTTCAATTATAAATTAGAATGTAACAAATGTATAAACATATTCGTGTTCACTTTCAATAGATATTTCATAAAAGACAAGAGTCCTATTTTATTTTATTTTTAATTTCAAGACAGCTGGAAAGAAAAGGGAAACTTGAGGCCTAATGTATGAAACATTTTTGACATAGATAGATGGATGGATGGATGGATAGATAGATAGATAGATAGATAGATAGATAGATAGATAGACTGTAGCTGCTCAGAATGGAAAATCCGTTCTCATCCACAGATAATACTGATCTCTGCTCAGTGTTTCAGTTTCTTGTAATTTAGCGCGTCCTCTGTGTTTTATGGCGTGTACGCTGTAATTGTGGTGACCTTCATGCGCACATGAATTAGTAGGAGTCAATTACCAGTGTTTTTCTGACTAATCATTATGTACAACCAGTGCAGTGGTTAGTGCTTAATTTGTGATAACTATTTTCTTTCAAGGTTCTACGATGAGATATGCTGTGTGTGTGTGTGTACATCATTTGAATTCGAGGTGGCCACTTCAGTGGCTAACTCTGTGGAATGCACTTCCAGCTTCTAAGCCAATCATTAATCTGTATTTACTCAGTGTAGCTCAGGGCACTGTGGCCGTGAGAAATCTCAGCCACATCACCTCTGTACTTTAGCACACTGTGTGTGTGTGTGTGTGTGTGTGTGTGTGTGTGTGTGTGTGCAGTCAGACTGGTTTGTCAGTGTGCAATAGAAAAAAAACATGTCTCAGCCGAAACTAGCTCCAGCACATGCACATTATTCGTACATACTGTCCATGTTTCACATACAAACAATACACACACGCCCACACACACACACACACAGTGGTTGCTATTGTTTTTGGGGACACTCCTAACCATAACCGGTAAATGCCTAACTCTAACCTTAACCTAACCACAAATCATCAAATCGTAACTGTTTCCTCAGAAATCAGTTTCTGCCTCATGAGGACCTGACAAGGTCAAGGCCCTAAAGAGGTAACAAATACAAGGACACACACAGAGTCTGGTCATTAATTTGACTTACATGAGACTTATTCTAACTCTTAACCATAACTAATACTGGCTTAACACTAACCCTAACCTAACCATACTAATTTACATTATGGGGACTTGCTTTCTGTCCCCATTTGAAAGAGAAATGTCAATAATGTGACTGTTTCTAACACATTTAGGTCCCCACAACATGAGTAATACCTGGAACACACACACAAGTGATTGAGTGAGCAGGAGCAGTTGCAATCCTGTCTGCACTTAAAGTTCTGTCTTTCTCTTAGAAGGTTAAGGGCCTTAACTCTTATCACAAGCTGGGACTGTGTTTGTGCACATGCATTAGCATGCTTGTATATGGGTGTTTGTATAACCCTGTGCACATGCATGTGTGTGTGTGTGTGTGTGTGTGTGTGTTCATATTTGACAAAACACAGACTGGCCCTTGGGACCGCTGGGCCTGTGTGTTTTGGCTCTGTAAGACAGACTATTATGATGGCGTCGAAGTCAGGTGGTCTGGCCTGAAGGCCCAGATATATTTGTGCGTTGGAATTCGGAATGCAGGCCTGATGAAAAACCTCTCTGGGACGCCAGTGCTTGATTCTTCAGACACCTACTTTGACTGTTGTGCTGCTGAATGGTAAGCGGTGAGGAGTTGGGCCACCATGGAAGGCCACAGGTTTTACCCTCATTACATCCTCACACAAAATAGACTTTAAAACCACTTTGATCCCTAACCTGTGTCGAGATGATTAAAAGCAGCTGTAGAAAGTCTGGTGAAATGCTTTAAAACAGGGACACACCTCACATGTAGCCCGTCCATCTTTTCTCCATGACCTGGGAGCTAATAACATTAAGGAGGGTTTAGTTGGCAGAAATTGATGATACTTCATTGAAGTATCTTTGCAAGAGTGTATCATAAAATAAGCAATAACAATAAAAAGTATTTATGTATACTTTAGGCAAGCACAGTTTAAGGTCACTATTCAAACTACGAAAAATGAGAAACAACTAAAAACCTTTACAATATTACAGAGGGCAGAGAAAACCAACAATTTACAGGAAGAAATCTCTGACAGACCCTGACTCAAAAATGTGATTCTACTATTGCTAATAATAATAATAATGACCTCCAAACTGGATCTGGATCCTGCAGCCTGCAAGATGAGGATGGGAAAATGGCAGAAAGAGTGTTTGTTTGGTACGTGAGGGCTACCGAGTCCTCTATTTTTGGCATTCTGCAGTCTCACCATTAGATGTCACTAATTCATACATACTGGACCTTTAAGGCCTATCAAAATATTTCACATTCCATAGCTGCAGACGGATGTGTTGTGTTCCAGTCCCATGTAAACGCTCCTGTTCCATTACCACTGCCTTAATAAAGTTTGATTAATAATGTCTACTATGAGAAATACTATATTTTGTGAAACTACTGAAGACATAATAAACAACAATATCTCTTGCAGCGAAACTTACTGTAACACTATTTCCAACACTAACATTATTAAAGCTAACAAGAGAAATGCTCGAGTCAAATTGAGATATCGCTTAATGGAAGCTCTGGTTCCACTTAAGACGTTGAGATATCTGTGGTTGACAGGCAGTAAAAAGTTGTTCCAGGAACAAACTCAGATTACCAACGGTCAACATGCAGCGTGACTATCTCATTTCTCCTCTCACTGTCTCGATCAAACCTCGTCTCCTGAAAATGAAGCTCACACACGACTGAACCCCAATCATTTGTGGACATCACTGTTATTGATGCATCGCAAACAAATGCTGCAGAGAAAATACGATTCATAAGAAACATGAGCGAGACATGTCTGCTCTCTCTGTTCACCATCGTTCCCTCTTTTCATGTGTGTGGTCTATTTTAATAATGAATGTCCAGAAGTCTCTGTTTCTCTCTCTTTGTTTATCTGTCTTTGAATCCAGGTCAACAACCATGTAAATCATAGGTAACTGATGCCTCACTGGTTCTTCACGGGTTGTACTTCTCCGTGGTGTTTGCTTGCAGAGGTAACTCTGCACACTAACTATCACATGCCGTTATTTGGACATTTGGACATTTGGACATTTGGAGGCCTCTGTCCTGTGAATCTCTTTTGAATAAACGTCTTTCGTACTTCAAAAGGAGACACCTTGCTCTACGGAGAGGAAACTTGTGGCATTCTATTTGAGAAAGGAAGAGTTTAAGGATGCGTTCATACCTGTATTTCGTTCTGATTCAGGGAGTAATATGTTACAATGTTGCACTTAACCTTAATCTAGCCTGTGAAGTTACAGTATAACCAGTACAGGTTTAACAAATTGCATATAGCATATTTTTATTGGAAGATGCTATATGCAATTTTATAGACCGCAGCGATATAAACAATTGTTCTTCTTTTATTTCATTCAAAGACAAAGCATGAATTCAGACTGCAGAAGAGGTTTGTCATTGGTGAAGCACAATTTGGAAACTAAGCCACCAAACAGTCCAAAAACAGCCTAAACCAGATTCTGTTCCCGTGGTATTCACGGCCCTGACTCATGTGTCCATGTTCAACCAAACAATTACCCAGAAAACTGACTTACAATGGATGGTGGTTGAAATCTACTCCAGTGAACTGGTTTGTAATGTTTTATTTTTCCAGAGATTCAACATTTGACATTAGTACCATAGTAATAACATTTGTTACTTCACCTCAACAAGAATCCCAATCCCAGAAGTGAACGTGTAAAACAGAGGGCTCGAGCTGAAATGAGATTGTTAATATTTGACTTTATTTGCTCATTAATTACCAGTGGTGGTTTCATTCTGCAGATGGATGCAATGTTTGTATTTCTTCTCCCAGAGTTAAATATCTGAATTATAGAAGGTCCTGATAAGCTTCCTCCAAATGTGACTCTTGTAATGATAGTTTGAAATTGTGCAGTTACTTAGTCAAAGAACCAGCATGTTGCGTGTTACACCTGATAAAACCATAACATACCGTTTTTATACTTCCCTTTTAATTAAAAAAGGACGACTACTCTCTAAATTGAGACAAAATGCTCACTAATTCAATAAATCATGCCCGTTGCTAACCTTTATTCTGCCAGATCGGTGCTATTCAACGGCGGACAGACTAATGAATGTGTTTATAGTAGTATATAATGATCTACGGCATGTCAGAGGTTACAGGTGTAGGTAATGAATGTGATATCTGTCGGGACGCCGCGCCTCTTATTTGCGAACAAATTAGAGCGAGTGGTCAGTCAAATTCTCCTGATTGATAAATTGACTTTAATTGCTTAATTGTGTCTCGTGTGTCAAGGCTGTATTGCTAAATGGCATTTTCGCACTGATTCATATTCAAATAGACAGTGGAGGAAGTCATTTCCCCGTAATGGCGATAAACGAGTGGGCTAACTGGCAGTAATTGCCCATTGTGCATGTATGTGTGTCAGAGTGCGTCAGGTTTTGACGGACCGGCTTGAGACGCCAATGAACGCAGCTGTGTCTTACTCCTCTGGGTCTGGCAGTGATTATGTATCGGGACTGAATGACTCCCTTTTCATTATTTACTTTCCCATTTATTGTTTTATGTAATTGTGTTAAGCTTCGGCGGGCGAGTCTGTCCTCATTGTGAGGTTTCTGTGTGTGTGTGTGTGTAGTGTAGTGTGGGCAATGGAGAGACCGATGGAGGTGGAGAGAATGGACAGACGTCACTGTCAGTCATTGTAGGAGACACTCACACACTTTCATTCAGCCCCGTCACAAACACCCTGCTGTCTTCATCTGTTCGGCTCTCATGCCTGGTAGCAGTGGGCGCGTGACGTTAGAGCGGAGTAGGATTCCACTGTTTGCTTTTGACGTACGTCTGCCCTCAGTTCTGTGTGTGTGTGTGTGTGTGTGTGTGTGTGTGTGTGTCGGTGTGGTTGCAGGAGGAGGAGACATATTTGTATGTGTGGTTTTGCAGAGCAGACAAGTGAAACCAGCATAGCCTGAGAAGTGCTGCGACGGTCTCTCGATCAAACTGGCTTGTGAAATTCACAGATGGAAAGAGCTGCTGCTAACGCTGCTAATGCTGCTGCAACAACAGAAACTGCATCCACCCTGGATTATATCATATGCTGACTGATTTGTTTTAGATGTTGCACATGAAGAACATAAAGCATGTCAGGAATGCACCTGTGTGGACAATTAACTGTCACTCTGGTATGTCACGGCTGAATGCTGGTGTTTTGGCTCTATGCTGCCACCGTACTCCTTCTTTCCAGCTGTGACTGTGCCATGTCAGACATGTGCTGAAGGTAAACAAATCCCTGACACAAGGACAGGCCTCAGTGGAGCATGGATTCTGCCTTTCAAGAGCAGCAGGAAGGACTTACAATGAAAGTACTCAGGCTGCTTCCTCCCTGTGCAGAGGCTCTGAAAAGGAGGCACAGTGCCAGCTTATCCTCCTCCTGCCTGAGGTGGGATTTTTATCTTCTTTTTTTTATGGAGAATCACTCAATAGTTTGGGAACATACAGAGCAAATATTACAGTTTGATGGGCTGTTGAGTGACTGATTAACGACAGTGTTTGTCAAGGTGTTGCAGAAGCTGTTCAAGGTCTTACATGAGCACATATTAAAAAGTGCATTCCACAACCTTGTGTTATCGCATGCACCGTGCCATGTCAGGAAAGGCAGTATTGCACACATCTGAGCCATTGTGCATGTGCACCTGAAACCTCTGTTTATTTTCCCTGCTGCTGTACATGCAAGCTGTGTTTTGCACATCGGTCCTAAAAGCAACTTCCTGACGTTCTCTCCAAGCTTCCTGTCTGAGATGTTAGAGGTTATCGACAAACCCCGCCCACTTTCACTCTACTCAGGCCCTGGCAGCTGTTTCCTCTGATGACTGTGGATCAGATTAAAACACACAAACATGCACACAAACATAAAACAGAGAATCTCCTGGAAGAATAAGTGAAGAAGTCAAGTTTCTGAAAAGTTGCTATTTCCTCTCTAACTTCTCGTTTTTACATCAGTGTAAGTTTGTGCGTGCTCGCGTGTGTGTGTGTGTGGAAGGGGTGTGGTCAAAGTCTTAGTTCGAGGATAGCTATGCTCCAAATGTAATTGTGTATGTGTGTGTTTTTGAACATCTGCTCCTCGTTGGCTTTGCTTTCTCTCCTTTACAGGACCCACCCTTGCACTCAGTGCTGGACTCTTAAACTCTTCTGTTGTTTCAAAAAAAAAAGGAAGATACACAAACAGCGAGGAAGAGCCAAACATTTCAGTAACGTGTTGTAAATCTTACTGTGAGAAACTTAGCACCACTTCACGTTTGCAAGCTTCAGCTCTCTATTCCTCGTCTCTTCTTTCCTTCCAGTGTTTCTCCCCTGGCCTTGCTCATTCCATCCACCTCCCTCCAGGCAGCAGATGTTGGGTCTGTGTCCAGATGTTATGTGTTTATCACTCTTCAGTCACATCTTTTACAAACTCTCACACAGTAAACATTTACAGAGCCGTCTCCTCTCGTCCGCTGCCATAGAAACAGACATAAGAGGCGAAATGCTGACAATACAGTGAGACAGATGAAGGCCACGAGGGAACGCAGAGCGTGAGACAGACAGAAATCCACCGTCACCTTCACAGTGATGGCTTGTTGTTACCAATAGCAACAGCCGTCCTTATACTCCTCTCCACTAACTATTGACGTCGGTTAACGTCGACAGAAGCCGTGCTGAAAACTTTACAGCTGCTCTGCTTTAAATCCACGAAGAGAGACAAGAAAAGACATGAAGAAGCAACAAGAGGGGGCTCATATATATCAACATTCTTACATACTATTCTTATTGGGACATTTGCATGTGAATACAACTACAACATGCTAATAAGACCGGCGTCGCACTTTTTCACATGTGCAGAGACGTCTGTGCACGCGCTCTGTAGCACAACACTTTCCAGTCCCGCTTCCTCAAGAGAGACAATGAATATGAAGTTAACCATGGACATTTCTTTAAGGTTATGTGAAGAGGTCTGCAAACGTTTACAATTCACTGCTCTAAGAATACAAAGAAATACGATTCAGGTCAATGTCTTGGTGAGAAATCACAAATTCAAAGAATTCTAAAAGCTATAAAAAAAAAACACCACCATGTTATCTCTGCAATGAAATTCTCCTCTATCTACGCTACTACCTGACCACAAAAGTACATAATAAGCAGTAGTAGTTCAATATAGTGCAGTGAGTGGTATTATGGGTGGGAGGGGAAGTTTAAACAGTCTTATGGCAAATAAGTAGAATAGGAGCTAGAGTACGAGTGCAGGAGATGCTATATTTTAGCATAAATGGAACCATGGTTACGTACACGCGGCTTTTCAAGAACATGCAACACACAAAATATTACCCAGGCCTAAGAAAGGTCATTTCCTATCTAATTGCTGGGTGCTCATTGACTGTCGTTGTTTGCGTTGGAACTTTTTACCCTGAAAACAAGTTAACTAAAGTAACATCGTGGTTGGTTGACATTCTTCGCCTTCAGCAAACCGTCGGGGCACACGCACACATTCTTAATGCACCCGTGCACTCACACATACAGGTGTGTGCATGCATGTCAGAGTTACTGCACTGGTTTTAGAACAAGCTTCCTGCTGACAGTGCTGACCTGACAACAAAGAGAACATTCTCTCACTTGTGTGCAGCCAGACTCCAGCGGGAGGGACAGGAGGTCTCAGATCTGCTTTTACACTCACTTCAGAAAATCACTCTGCTTTAAACCTCCAGTTTTTCTGCTTTTAACCGGCCGCTCTCTCTCCACTGACTTATGTGTCTGACCTCTCGGTTGATTAATATCTGTGTCGTCCATGCAAACCATCATGGGGAGATATTTTCTTTTTTATTGATTCGTATTTTACATTAGACTGAGACATAATAATTCTGCCCTCGCTGTTCTCTCACACGCAGCCACGAAGGAAAGCATTGGCTATTAATATTGAGCAACTCAGCAGCGAGATACCAATAACAAGACCATAAATAATTTCTTCTGCAGTTCACCTGGGTTGTTCTGGCTTGGCAGTTTGACAGAACAGGCAGGGAGACAAGAGAACATGCCAGCACAGAGACACGCACATAAACACCCATACATTCTTACACACCTGCATACATTTATTTGTCTCTGTTTGAATCAACAAACCTCAAATGACATTTCTACTGCTAATTTAATCAAATGATACTCTGTCCTTTTAAATAGGCCCGGATTATTATTTTACTGCAGTCTTATTTCAAATGTTTGTCTACAGGTACAATAGGTTTATTCATTATCTACCACAGAAAAACCTCAAAACACAGGGATTAGAAACGCAGGTAATAAGAAAAAGGAAACACAGGACCTGAAACAAACTAGACACTGGGGAAGCAGGGACAATCAGACACAGGTGTGACATATAGGACACAGGTGACTCACATAAGGGTTGGGCAGACAATCAACAGGAAAGCCAGGACAGGAAGTCAAACTTAACGAGGTACACAAACTAGGAAAAGGTACAAAATAAAACAGGAAACAAGGAAAACAGGAACCAGAGCTAAAGGCCAAGCTAAAGAAAACACAATAACAAAAAGTAACAACAACCAGGGGCTGTGGTAGCTGGAGCCAACCCCAGAAAGGCGGACCACAGACAGGTCTCCAGTCCATCATAGGACCAACCCACAGCGATATCCAACCACTCCCACTCATATTCACACCTACGGTCAACAAGTCTCAAAACTAACATAACTTCAACCTGCTTGTCTTTGAACTGTGGCAAGAAGTAGAAGTACGTGGCCAAAACCCGACCACACATGGAGGGAGCATGCAAACTCCACACAGAGGCCCCATTCAGACCCTGCTATCAACATCCGTCCTCACTGATCCCATCGCTTGTGTATGACTGTTTACACCTGGCATGAATATGCGTGCAGGATGCATCACCTGAGACCAAATACATTTGGATCTGGTTTCCTTGCCCTTTATTCAAACAGACACTGACGGTGTGACTGTTTGCAAGAACAGAATGAGTCTGTTGTTAGTGCAAATCAAAGCTCTGCTCGCACTGCTGCAACATGAAATATGTTTTAATGATCAGTGGCTGTAATTACAGAAAATCAATGTATGAGTGTCCCACTCTTTGGGACATTGTCATGTGGGAACATCATAACGGAACCCTTTTTGATTGGAAGGACACTCATAGGAAGCAAAGTTGCACGGGCATCTTTTAGGCATCACTTTTCTCCTTTAAAAACAACTGATTCAATGTATATTTTGCTTTAAAGGCCACATATGAAAAGCAGCCAGTAGGCCCATGTTTTTACCACTCTAGAGGGAATAATATATGTGGTTCTAGTTTTTATAACTGGATTCAAAAACAAGCACTTAAATGCACCAAATTGGTATTGATTTTAAGTGAATACCAATTAAAATTGAATGTGTAGTAAGTGTGGAACAGAAATGAACAAAACAGAATAGTGTTATTGACTTATAAAAAGTTGTTTATGATATTGTCATGACAGAAGATTGCAGGTCAGTGGCTGAGAAGTGAAAGGAAAAGCAGACGGACCGAAACTCTGGTGAGTGACAGCGCTGAACCTCAGAATGCTGAACTTGACTGCAGGCCCGGGCTGTGGCACAAAGGTGTGACCTTCAGGTTGATGACATGACACCCTGCTGCCAATTGGGGTGGTGGGGGCGACGGTGGTGGTGGTGGTGGTGTCGTGTGTGTGTTTGTGTGTGTGTTGGGGGGGAGGGGGGTCCTTCTTTGGCTCTTCTCTTACATTAAGCTACTTTCACTTTCACAGGCTGAATGATCGGGTATTTTTAGTTTCACAGGCCTCCTGACATTCATGTTGGTCAAAACTAATCTCCCGCTGCAACATACACGTCCTTGCAGTGGCTGGAAATCAACCTCACGTCTGTGGTTCCCTCTTTCCCTTTTCCTCTTGTTATTTTTAGTAAGTCTGCAACAGTTGATCAAATCGTAATCAGTATGTTTGTATAAGTGTATGCATTTGTTTTATTAGGATTAGAATAAGCCCTTTATATGCACGTTAGGCAAGGGGCTTGTTTTACAGAGGCCACCGTGTTTCCCAAATGGACAAATCAGCTTTTATGTCAAGGTTTATTTTATTTAAGTGTTTATTACACATCTGAAGAGGAATCTTACCTTACCTTATCTTAAACACTGGCCCTTTAATTGTGAATCATTAGGGCCTTGAAGCTGCGGTTTGTGGATGAAATGTGACATTTGAGGACCTCGTCATTTTGAGGTTTGCATCTTATGGACCACATAACGAAGTACTTCAATACTTGATTAAAAATATTATAATATTAATAATAATATAATATTTGCCCCTCCCTTTGTTTGTCACCCCTAGGAACACTTATCATTGTGATGACATCCGTCTCATGTGGAGGTGGACAGACTGCTCTGTGATGCCCAGGTGCTTAATCCCTCACTTATATCCCATTAGCCCCCCCGTTAGTCCCTCTGACACGTTGGGCTGGGGACACGGAGCCAGAGACTGAGGCTGTCAGACAAACAGCTGCTGCTCTACACTGACAATCCAATATCCCATAACCTCCCTTTGCACCATGTGAACACACACAACACACATTTTACTGTAGCTGTCAAGCAGATGAGGATCTAATTCCAAGAAGGTTTAATCGTGTTCCCTTATGAATATAACCACAGTGTATGCAGAATAAACACATACATGAGTCATTTTAGTGCTGACAGAGGGCTTAGAGAGTACAGAAGAAAACACACTGGTGAGCTGTATGGGCTCAGGAGCTGGTGGCACTGCATCATGCTGTATTTTCAATACTTAACCTGACAAGGTGTCAGGAAACAAATACTAACAATGTAAATACATGTATATTGTAGATTGCTATGTCATAAGCAAAGAGTGATGTCACAATCCTTCTCTGTGTGTTGTTAGTGGGCCTCTGATGTGGTGGCCAGTGTACTTGCACGTACCTGTTTGTGCATACAGTGAGTACCTGTTTGACTGTGAATGTACATAAATCAGAGGTGATTGCTCTGTAAAATGTCGTAAAAGAAATGGTGAAATATGTATTTGTATTTACATTTCATTACTAAAAGTGCACTGCAACTCCATCAATTACACGGCTAGTTCGTTCAGAATCAGCTATTTATCAAAGATCGCCTGACACAATTTTTTTCCGTGTACGTTGCCGCAGCAGCACAGCGCATTTGAACCAGTAGAAGCTTTAATTGATCGCTGAAGGATAGCACAGCACAACTGTTTTTCACTGTGGTGAACCAGATGCTGACTGGATAATCGTCACTTCTGGGGAAGCTCAGCTTCTCTGGGAGTCACAGACCATCGACTGTGTCAAGTTGGTTGTTTTTATCTTGAAAATTCCCCAGTCTATTAAGTTCTCTGAAATCTCAGTGTTCACATTATCCGATACACAACTTGTGTGATTATGTTGTGATTACAGGATCATGAGTAGAACCACAACAGGGTTGTTGCAACAGGCCAGATTAACAGGCAATTGACTGGGGTCCCAAGAGTGGTGTTTTACTTTAGTCAACAGTACATGTCCCAGCAGTTGTGTTCATACTAAAATGAGGGTCTGTGTCAGTATGGCTTACCTTGCATATGTATCTGATCCTTCAGGAAGTCAGAAAATGGAAGCATAGGCAAGAGGCAGAAAAGATACAGAATTACACAGAGTTGGCTCAGTGTCAGGTTCCCCCGATCCCTTTTGCCTGGGGCCCCTAAATTTCCTTGAACCACCTATGGAGCCCTGACAAAAGTGAAAGCAAAACGAAAAAACGTAATTTATAACGACCCTCTGGATTTACTTCTAAAGAAAGTAGATAGAATTTTATTTCTTCAATTTAGTGACTTGCACCGACATAGCCAAGAAAGTAGGAACCTAATCTGACTCTACAATAAAAACTGTTCACAAGTCACAGACAAGGAGCATTTTCCTCTCCATCAGCAGTCACACTTGGCTCAAATGTGCAGAATTTACAGAGGAGTTCTGGTTAAGCCTTTTTTTTCCTGCTGAGTGACTGGAAACAGTAAGTGATGATTTTCTTCCTCACACTTTTATAGTGGTCCTGGCAATATCCATATATTTCCCTGTATATTACAGGAAACAGGCTCTGCCTCAGTGCTGATTAGATAAATTATATGGTGAAATTTGTCTTTACGTTTGATAAAACATCAGCTGTTCAACTGAGCTGTGTGTGTGTGTGTGTGTGTGTGTGGCACACTGAGAAACACTTCACTGCACTTAGTGGTTCTGAGAAGGAGTAAAGTACCGAGTCATGAGTATGTTCCAGAATTCAATCATCATATTCCCTCTGGTCTCTGAGCTGGATTCCCATCAGACACACACACACACACACACACACACACACATGCACGTGGTACATTTCCCATCAACACACCAGTGTTATCCAGTGCTGTTTAGTGCCTAATGAATTTACCTGCCTGCTAACCACTGCTCTTCTTCACCACTGAAACACATGGTCTGAGTGCATGCAGTAATATGTGTATGTGTGTGTGTGTGTGTGTGTGTTTGCCCTTGGGTACATCAGTAATAAAATAAAATGGCAGATTTCACGGTAATTGCTCACAGTACAAATTCCATCCCATAAATTGGCAATCTTCCATTTGGGTTATTGTTTTAAGAGGGAAATAGAGGGATACAATCTGGAGATAAGACAGAGAAGTGGTTGATTTATAGATAAGAGAATGGATGGATTATAACAGCGTAACCTGAGTCACTGGGAAGTTCTGCACGACTGACGATTTAACAGGTCGAATCTTCCAATCTGCTCGCTCTCCCTCACACACACTGCAGACCGCGCTGCAGATTTTTTCTTTTTTTACTTTAACAAAATAGATTTAGATATTCACATAAATAACAAATACAAGTCAGTATTGAATGGTTCAGCAAAACAGTTGACTCGACGGAGGGAAAAGTCTACCACACAATAAAGCAGGGCTGTCAAACTCCTTTTTGTTCAGGGGCCACATACAGCACAATTTCATCTCAAGTGAGCCGGACCAGTAACATAATAGCATAATAACGTATAAATAACAAGAACTTTTCCTTTGTTTTACATTTACAAAACATGAAATATCGAGAGAAAAATAAGGGCAATTTCAACAATATTATGCCTAAATTTCCCATTTACACATCACACTGGATCTATACAGGTGCAAACATTCAGTCACAGGTATCTGGAAGTGAAAAATATAGTATTTCACATTACGATCAGATTCAAACTTATGTGAAATTTTAACAAATTCATCCGCGGGCCCCGAGATCACCAGGGGGCCCCAGCAGGAGAAAAAAACTATCTAGAAATCTTTAGTGTTTTAAGTTATTTGGTTTTAGTGCATGTTTGTAGATCAAGTTTTAAAAACCAAAGCCATTAAACTGGTTTACTTGTTTTCTCGTGCTTCACTTTGAAGACCAAAGTGCAAATTAATACTAGTCCACTTTTTTTTTATTTTACTGCCCTCTAAGGTTAAAAATAACAAGAGTGGTTTGTTGTAACTAACAATTACAATCAATGCAATCAATCGTGCTACATTTGTAACCCCGTCTACTCTGTGGTGGTGGGAGGTGGGGCCCACAAATCAAATTAGGTTTAGGGCCTCATAAAGGTTTGGACAGGCACTGTTAAGAGTAGCAGCATTTTGTCGTGTAGGAGTCTGGAAAAGGTTGCAATAGCAGGCTTTACTGCTAAAAATGCAAAATAACATTATGTCCTCTCTTTAAATCACACAGAACACACTTTGCTTAAAGCTGAGTGGAGGAGAGGGCACTGGGAGGAGCTTTGGTGAAGTACATGATGAGTGAATCACCTGCAAGAAAACACTGAACATTATCATAACAAACCACGGCAGGTTCTTCAGCGACAGATTCCTTTCAGTTTGGCTTCATAAGAGTATTTTAAAGTGTTTTAGAAACCAGTGATGGATATAAATAGCTTTAATTAACAGAAACCATTTGTTCAGACTTGGTTGAAACCTCATTTGCTCCACAAGTAGGGTAAGATTCCAATAATTGCTTTCAGGTATGTTTTGTTTTGTTTTGGGTTTTTTTTAAACCACAAGTCTGGCTTGACTTGATGAAGCAAGTTTGGCTCACAGTGAGAGGAGAAAACAGAGAAGCACGACGAGACGATGGAGGAGAGGAAAGGGTGAGATGGAGTGAAGGGCGGGGAAATCCCTCTGGGAGGTTCATCTGTCCTCAGATGTAATGAAAAGACCGTCATCCATGTACCCACCTAATGGAGTGTATTGATGAACAGCTAACAGCCTCTCTCACTCACTCTCTCTCGCTCTCTCTTACAGGCTTTGTTGGGGTCTCCCTGCCTGGAGGCAAACCAAAGCCTTTCAAGCCTCTGTGGCTTGTCGACCACCCGACCTCTCACTGCTATGCACTCAATCTCCCTGTACCCTTGGCTCTGAAGCAGAGGTCAGAGGTCAGGAGCTGGCAGGTGATTGGATGTTATTGTGGTAAGAGAATACTGGACTGCTAAGTGCTGCAAAAACACCAACAGCCCACAGGCCTTTAGCCTCTACCTTTCTGTGTGTGTGTGTGTGTGTGTGTGTGTGTGTGTGTGTGTGTGTTCAGGAGGTCTAGTTCAAGACGAAATCTGGTCCTTGTCCTTTTTTGACCTCCATATGTACTCTATATGCACACACACACACACACACACACACCCCTGGAAATAATATGTGTGTGTGTGTGTTCTTGTATGTGTACCTTTGTGAGGACCAAAAGACATACGAACCACATGGAGTGAGGACATTTTGGGACAATTTTGCTTGTCCTCACAACTTTAAAGGGCTTTTGGGGGGGGGGGGGGTTAAGACCTAGTGTTAGGGTTAGGGTAAGGGTTAAGGTTAGGCACCTAGTTGTGATGCTTAAGGGTATAGGGTAAAGGGCTAGGGAATGCATTATGTTTATGAGGGTCCTCACTAAGATATAAAAACAAGTGTGAGGACCCCCCTCAAGTTCAAATAGCTGTTTTAAGATCAATCGCAAAGTTTAGGTTCAGGCATCTCGTTTTTGATGTTATTGTTTGGGTAAGTGGTTAGAGAATGAATTTTGTCAATGCCATAAGGCCACAGAAAGTGTCCAGGGTGCCTGTGTGTCACATTGCTCAGTACTTATGTTAATATTTTCAAAATACCTTTAGATCGTATCTGCTCACACGATAATTTATAGTTAGAGCTTTAAACAGAGAGACAGCAACAGCTGGACACACAGGCACTCCCATTCAGACACTTTAGGTGCTAAGTTAAGTCAGAGTAATGCTGACAGACTCCCCTGTAATGTTTTTGATGACCCGACTGGGATCAACCATAAACCTGAGGACTGTGTCAGAGGACAAATAACCTTTTTTTTTTTCCTTTGTTTTCAGGCTACATGTGGTTTGTATATTACATTATAATAGACACAATATTTTTGGCATTACTGATCATAAGTTCCATAATAACCTTTCAGCAAAATGTAAATCAAGCATTTATGGCCACTGCCTGCACTGTAAAGTAACCTTAAATAACAGACAATAAAAGCACTTAAATATGTGTCAATATAACACATTTAAGGTGGAGTGATTGTCTCGTGTCAACTGTCAACTAAGAGTCATCTAGTGGGAGGAGCTCATGACAGAAAGCCATTGTGTTGAGAACATAGATTGTATATAAAAGGTGGATGTAGTCTTTTATGGTTTGCTGGTTGAAGCTAAACAGGAAGTAAGAATATACTGAACAGACTCTGCTGGTTGCAAAAAGAACTGTATATACCTCCTGTAAGTCTATGTCTACTTCTTATAGAATATAATGTCAATTTTGTAAATCATTTAGAGAAAAATAGATGATAAAGTATGGAACATCAGTGTGATTGACACCTGTGTCTATCAACCAATAGGAGAAAAAAGTATTTTACAGTCTGTACAGCAAGTGACCATCACTCCACACAAACCCTTGTACAGAGGAAAAACTGTGAGAAACCTCAGGAAGAGCCACAGAGGAGGGAACAGAAAGCTACAAAGAGTGGAAACTTATAAAATATAAAAATTAAAATTGCAATAATTGTAAAAAAAAGGCTAATAGAGAGGGAGATAACTCTCAATAACTGTAACGTCAACTTAATTAATATTGTCAATATTAGTATTAATGAAGACGGCATAAACACAGTGAAAGTTTCATCCCAGGGAAATGGAAAACAATGGTGAAGGTTTTTGCCAGATTTTGGTCCCATCTGAAAAATTTGTCAACCCAAGACGCTGCCAAACATCTTGTGATCATGTGACTTCCTGATAACAGCAGTTTGAAAGAGCGCTATCAGACTGAGGGAGGGACGTCTGTGAATTTCTGGTAAGATGTCAACATGGCGCTGGCCAAACTGTGAATCCCAAGGCGCCAAAATGGGAGGTGATGTTCTTATGAATGACGTCATGACCTGTTGACACTTGTTCGAATTACGGCCTGATATATTAACTGAGTTAAATGGGAAATGTGTGATAATGAGACTTAAGAATAACACAAATGTCTTTTTTGTCTCTGAGGCGTCGACGTTTGCTTCACACGTGTCAGTGTGTACATGAAGGCGTCGCCTCATGCACGATGTGACATTGGTGAATGTATGTGGGCTCTTAGATGTGACTCAGAGCGTGGCTGACAGATGAATGGGTTACACAAATACACACACACACAAACAAAATCAATGTTTTCATCTGAAGGTTTGCGGATGGAGAGGATTCACGAGTAATTACGGGTCTATTCTCATCACTCTTCATCTGAGGGCTAAAGTGCTCTCTTGGCGCTCCCTCCTCCACTTTAGTTTTATTGAAAAGTCTCTGAAGTAGACACAGTTTTCAACATAATTTAAGTTAAAACACGTACACACACACACACACACATGCATTCAAGCACACAAAACACTCATGCAAACGCACAACAAAGCTGTTGTATAAGTTTGAACAAGCAAACATTTCTCTCCTCAGGTGTCCAAAGTTCAAGCACCCAAAAGTTGATATCCTGGTTTAATGTCACACTGACTCACACACACACACACACACACACACACACACACACAGTGTGTCCAGTGCCCTTGCCAAATGTTTCACTGCGATGGCAAACGGACTGCAGCCCTTTCTCATGCGAGCTCTTGCTCTTTCTCCGCCCCCTTGTCTCCGCGTCTTTGCCCTCGAATCTCACATGTGATAAATAATCGGGCAGCGAAGCCCAGTAGTTGGCTGACGCCGGTGTGAGAAGGCCACTGAGAGGAGGATGCGCCCGCAGGAATGAGGTGATGCCGAGAGGAGGAGTGAAGAGGTAATCAGCGGAGAGTAAGAGATTAAATGGAGATGGAGTCACGATGCGGCAACACCAGCCGTCACAGCAGCCAAATAAACCCGACGACCTCCTGTCCTAGAATTAGTGCTCCCCCCCTTGGATGTTCTCCTCCCTTGGCAGCGTCTCCATTCACTCCTGGACCTTCCCTTCCTCTCCGCGCCTGCAAATGACAATCACCTTTCAGGCAGACGTTACAGACCAGGCAAATGTAAAATGAATCGTCTGTCAACATGGATGTCACAATCATCTCATCTGGCCCCAATCCCAATCTTTTTCAGTCCTAATCTGACATTTGTATTTGCCTAGAGCTGCACATGACACAATGTCTGTGAAAACAATGTGATTGTGAGTAAAATAAATGATATTTCAGACTCAAACTGAGACAAACAGAGAGAGGGTTGTTCATCTGTTTTACTTCCGCTCTCTTCTGCCTTGATTGTGTGTGTTGTAGCCATATTTTTCCCCGTAAACGATAAACTTTCCCCTGAAACTCAAGATTTATCTCGAATGAATGTGAAATACGGACTGTAAACGAAACTGAATTGCCCGTTGGGGACTCATACATTTATCTGTATCAGTTTTAGTCAGTGTTACGTGTTATCCTGTTTGTGTCTCTGTTGTGTTGTGTTGTGTTGTGTTATTCTGCAGCAGAAAAGATCCCTGTGGGGACAATAATTTGATTTCTTTTGCAAGTAAATTTAAAATAAAAACAGTGTTGGCATTGAACTTATTTTGAATCCTCCACTTAAATACTGAATATGCCAAAACTACACTGATTACAAAGCAGTCACACAACAATTCAATGATATATTAAATAAAATACACCAAAAAAAAGACAACATTTGATTTGATTTATTCCAAACGACGGTTCAATCCAGCAGAGGAGCATGAGCCAGTCCCTCCTGACACGAGGTCAACTGTGGAACCTCTGCTGCTCTTATGAAGCACTGGAAAACTTTTATAGCTCCATAATATTTAAACCTCTCCCATCAGCTTCCCTCCCTCCTCTCTCTCTCTCTCTCTCATCATGCAGGGACATTCTTTCTGCCTTTGCCCCAGCTGTTCCGACTTTACTGTAGCACTGTCGCCGTCTTATTCTTGTTTTCCTTCGTATTTATTTCATCTTTCTCTGCTTCCACCTTCTCCGTCTTCACCCCACACACCCTCGTCACCACAGCCTCCACCACACGCTGCCTCCCAGTCTCGCTCGCCGGCTGTAACAGAACCAGCGGCTTAGAGTGCAGTCAGCGCCGAGATCCTCCGCAATGTAAAGCAGATGTGTGACAGACCCACACACACACTCACACACTCACACACACACACGTGGAGGAGCAGAGCAGCCTGAAGCATTTTAGGCCAGAGGGTGGAGAAGGAGGTAAGCAGAAACAGCTCGGTTGCTAGGATACGGTCAAAATAAAACAAGAGTTAGAGAGCTGCAGTTCTCCGCTGAAACAGGCGGTTTGTTTCACACACACACGACTAACTGTCAAGAGTGGAAAACAATGTTTTCAGAGAGTCCCTGGGAAAAAGTGCAAAGGCTGAACTTACTTCTGCTCTGTCACATTTCTCACACTCATTGTCATGTTCAGCTCGAGTTTTGGTCACAACTCAGTGGAAAAACGGGAATCTATTGGGTTTTAGTGATAAAGTTTCAGTTTATATTTAAAGTTGAAGAGTTCAGACTTGCTGGTACAAGCAGGTGTGTGTGTGTGTGTGTGTGTGTGTGTGTGAGACAGGCCATCCATCCAATTAATTTTCATATTTCATCTTCATCTCTCTGACGTTGTGTCTCTTTGGTATTTTTTGCCTCTTTGGCTTCAGCTGTGTCACTTTTATTATATATGTATATATATATGTATATATATAAACATATATATACATATATATATGTTTATATATATATATATATATATGTCAAGTACGTGCAACACATACCGGCCACTTTATTAGGTACGCCTGTTCCACCGCTTCTTAACACAAATATCTAATCAGCCATTCACTTTACAGCAAGCTCATGTAATGTAGTCATAGTCAAGGAAACCTACTGAAGTTTAAAAGGAGCGTCAGACATTACACATTTTCGATCCTGACGCAACCGTCCCATTTATCTGGGCTTGTTACCAGCACAGGGAGTACACTTGATGTGGCTGGGCTTGAGTAACCATGAGTAACCTTGCTAAGAGGCACGAACCGGTAACTCTTCGGTCTACAGTATTGATATCAATATCTGAACGTTGATACTGATTCCTGAACAATATTTTCAATACCAATCTGATTAAATCTGCCAATCACAGGCACCACAGCCAATCAGCAGCAGTGTCAGACCTCAGTCAGACAGTGGGCTGCGTGTTTACTGACTCACTGATGCTGATGAGATTCACTCCTTGGGTATTGGAATTTGATATTGATTGACATCACATTTTTTCGACAGTGTCTGATACAGAGGAAGTCTGACACGCAGTCAATACCACATACAACACTGAGGTTCAACATAAGGCATCAGATTGTGGTTAAAGGCGGTTTAAGTGACTTGACCTTCTAAAAAAAGACAAATCTTCTTCAACAGGTTGGAGGAGAATGATGAGACTGGTTTGAAAATCACTTGTGATACAGCAGGAGAAGACCACACGGCTCCTGTAAACGTTTGCCATTCGTTCGATGTGTACATTTGTCATGAACATGTCTGCAGGAATGTTTATTTCAGAACAGGTGCTATCTTCCTGGAAATCTTCCAAAGGCTGTATATATGCTTTCACATTCACACACAATCCACACACACGGACTTGTTATTCTCTCCCCATGGGGACACTTAGAGACATAATGCCCTGAATGCTCAATCACAACCAAATACTTAACTCTAATCTAAACCCCTAAACAAAAACTCAAAAGGCAAACTCCAAACACATGGGCCTTATTTTTTCTTTTTTTTTAATCCTCACTCGTTAAAGTCCCCACTGGAAAGCAAAAACAAGAACACTGCACACACACGCACACACGCACACACATAAAGCCAAGGGGGATTCCTGGGACTAATGTTTAACGGGGAGATTTTGGACTGCGCCATCAATTTTAGCTCTTTCTGCAGACACTGTGGTTTACTCTAGATAGTGGGGCCAAGCCTCAGAGATAAGACAACTCTCAGCCTGCCTGTGGGAAAGATGAAAGCATTCTCTCCAAAGCTGACTGCTCTGTCTGTTTCCTTTCCACCCTCTCTCACTGTGGCTCCGCCAGTGTGTTTGTGTTTGGCTGGAAAACCTTGAGAAACTCTTTCGGTTTGCGACTGAAAAGTTGGATGCACGTTTATCAACTGTGTCTCTCAAAAGTGATGTTTTCTCACACCAAAGGCTGCATTATTGATTACATTATTGTGAGAAAATTGTTTTCTTAGATAAGATTTGCTTTTGACACATCGCCAAATGTCACTCGTGGTTATTTTACATGTCCAGGACAAGCAGCAAAACACACTTTAAGACCAAATGTCAGAAAATGTGTTGCACATTTTGGCTGTGAGGACATTCTGAAATGTGTTTATGGAGCACACGATGTTTATGAGGCAGCCACCACACACTGGGAAAACTGGTGTGTTTGTATGGCGTCCACCAAGCAGCCGATCCCCACAGGTGGGAGTAACCATCATCTTTTCCTATAGTCCTAAATCTAAACCCTAACCACAGTTAACTCACTGTACCCAAATCTAACAACATTTATTGCACTCAAGTAAAAGTACCACTATTTTGATAAAAATGTACTTAAGTACAAGTAAAGGTACTGGTCTAAAAATGTACTCAAGTTAAGTAAAAATGTAAAAAAAATAAAAACAGTGCTAACAAAATAAAATGCTGTCAAAATGGGTCAAAGGTCACAAATGCTTTAACTTTCTCCTTAATTAGCACCAATTCACCTGTCCTCATCATTCACCTGTCAGCTCCACATGACTCTCTCTGTGTTTCTCAGATTAATGGCATTTAGATCTCATGTCCCCCGGTGACAATCCTGCGCTGCACACAGGAAGTGATTGGATTGGATTACGACTGAAAACGCAAAGAAGTACTCAGAAGTTTTTGAGATGACTTCTGCTGCTCTAAAAACAACCCAGCATGTTTATCAGTTTGACAGAATAAATGCTTCTTGTCCCCACCCGCCCCTGAGCTGCTGCTGTATACACAAAAACGCTCCCTCAGTCAGGTATGTTTTCTGTTTTCAGGTGAGAGACACAAGGGATTTCATTGTAAAGACCAAACAGAGGCAGAATATTAACGAAAATCACCAAAAGTATCTCAAAATATTGTTTTCCAATTAGTGCTAAAATGATAAATCTCTAAATATGATGAAATGTTTGCTTGAGCAGAAACATTTGCAGACTTGGTGTCAGCTGTATGTTGTGTAGCTGCAGGTCATTGTGATGTTTTTTCCATATTGGCTCACACGCTGCAGTAATGCAGCTTTTAAAGTAAAGAGAAATTTGTTTTGTTTTTCCAGTGTTAACCTCAGAGAATGATTTTTCACATATTCGTCATCACATAGACACTATGAGTTATGTTTCACTGAATGTGTGGTGATGAATCTAGAGCTGCAACTAACGATTATTTTCATAATGAATTAATCTGTCGATTATTTTCTCGATTAATCGCTTGGTGTTCAGAATATTAGAAAACCTGGAAATGATGATGTTCTCAAATGTCTTGTTTTGTCCACAAACCAAAATGATTGACTTTTAATGATGTCTTTGTTATGCAGAGCAAAGAAATGAAAAAAATATTCACATTTAAGAAGCTTAATCAATCAGAAATCTTGTTTTAATCATGAAAAAAGCTTCAAACTGATTATTCGATTATCAAAATAGTTGTCGATTAATTTAGTAATAGATTAATAATCGTTTCAGCTCTAGATGAATCTGAAACTTACTTCAAACACACACTCACATACACAGCTTATCCTTTAGAGGAAATCATTATCCCCTGATCTTAACTCTAACCTAACCACAAATATTAGCCCTAAACCTAAACGGCTCCTCAGAAATTAGGTTCTGCCTCATTAGGACCAGGTTTTTGTCCTTACCAAGACTACAGGGTTGGTGTTCATGTCAGAAAAGGTCCTTAAGAGGTAAGAAATACAAGCACACACGCACATGTGCACACACTCATTTACACCCGTACACAAACAACAGACCTACCATGGTGAGTGCTGTGAGTAACTGTAGATTACAGAGCTGTCAAACTGGCTGCGAGAAGGAGGCATTTAGACAGAGGGATCTCTTGCTGATGGGCTGCCTGACCACCCCCACCACCCCCCCCACACACACACACACACACATTTCTCCATTATCCACCTGAACCTTGCTCCAAACAAAATCCAAGTTCTGTCAAATGTAAGGATGCCTTTAGGCTGAGAGGTCGTCAAACTCACACGCACGTACGCATGCACGATACAGGTTAGCACAGCTGTTCTTCTTAGGACACTGCGATGACATCCATTTATTTGGACAACCGAAACAAAAGCATCATCCCTATAGCCTTAACCATAACCAGTTAATACCCTAACCACAATTCAAAACTTATCCCTAAACTTAACCAGTTCCTCAGAAATTCAGTTCTGCCTCAGTAGGGCCAGGTTTTGGTCTCCATGAGGTCTACTGGTCCTGACAAGGTCAGTGTTCATGCCAGAGAAGGTCCTACAGAGGTAACACACACACACACACACACACACACACACACAGAGAGAGACGAGTGTGTGATATGCAGAGGCATGCCCTGTCACACAGGTATGAATATGATTCCACTGGAAAACCTCTGGAAAACTGCACCGTTTCTCAGGATTTTTCACCTATTAATAAACACTTCCGTGCATGTGTGTGTGTGTGTGTGTGTTTGCGTGCGTGGGTGAGTGAACAAGTGGGTGTGTTCATGTGCACACACAGACAGAGGCCTCATTGTGATACGGTTGTGTCCCTCAAGGCGCTGGAATCTGGCACATTGTCTTTGTCGGAAACTCAAACCGTTTACAACTCTCGACTTGTTTTGATCCCTTCAGAAAATTCCATTTCCTGCGGTCGTTCGGGGAGCGACTGCAGAGAAGCCTCTGGAAGGAAAAGCCTCATTATGGCTTCAGTGTGAGCTGGAAGACCTCGCTTGTAGGTCAGTGCCAGTCTGACCGCGGTGGTTTCCCTGTGCGTTAATGGACGCTGGAGGAAAACTTGAAAGATAAGACGTGAAAGACTCAACAGTTCCTCTTGTGGCGTCTCTGTTGGAGAGGATGGTCGACTACAGTCTGTTGAGTTTGGTTTAGTTATGTAGTCATTAAATAATATATTTATTGGTTTAGTTACTATTCTTTAGAGGTGTATAAGTCTTAAATATGAGCACTTGAACTCCAATTGGACTTGAGCCTCTTTATTTGGAAAGACTTGATGCCTTGTATGTTATTTAAAATGAGCCACAAACAGTTTTACAGAAAATGTCTAATTTGTGTGGAAAGAAAGTTTTAAACACCGTTGTCATACGAGATAAATGAGCAGAATACCATGATATCGCACATGTCCCAAGTTCAATATCTACTTTTGAACTTTGCAAAACAATAACTCAATCAAAAATGAAGTTAAAAGTACAATGGGAGCATATTTTCTGATGTTATTGATCAGTTATTCAATAAAACAACCTTTCGGCATAATGTAAATCAATTGATCGAAGAGACAGCACTTGGGCACCTCTTTGACCAATCACAGGACAGTTCAGGGAGACAGTGGGTGCTCTAAAGTGGAATGGTTGCTATTTAAGCACCAGTGACAACGTTCTATGCTGCAAAGAAACCTAACGAAAGGAGGAAACAAGTCTAAAAGAGAGTTCTACGATCTACAACCCTGAAATGTTAGTATTTTAACAATCTGTGGATGAAACTCAACAACTAACTCATTTTCTAGCCGTCTGACTTAGTGCAGTCTAAACCGTAGTGTGTGGGGTCAACGTTTAAACACCTGTTGAAGGGTTTTTCTTGGATCCTTCTCTGTGAAACGTTTTCCAGTTCTTTTCTAATCCCTCTTGGTCAGTGCAAGATCCGTTTTCCACAGTGTTGCATGCAAGCAGAGCTGCTCCTGCCCCCCAAAAAACCACTCACCAATCACGCACGATAACTGACATTGAGATGAGAACGACCGGGTCCCACGTCGGTGCATGAGCGTCCCGTGAAAGCGTTTCTTTTCCATTTTTTCTCTCAGCTCGTTTGTGTCTGTATGTTTGTATGTGTAAAATGTGTGTTTTTCAACATGAGGTCATGTCTGCAGGAGCATCCCTGCTCCAGAAATACAACTCACATGACCTCAGCTGAAGCAAATTCAATGACAAGACTGAATCAAGGAGGTGGAACATAGTAAGGAGAAGAGGAGAGAAGAACTGAGGGAAGGAGAAGAGCCTGAGGATACACACACACACACACACACACACTTTTTCCTTGTGCTTATAGTAGAAGTAGTTTTCCTAGACTGGCCTGTACACAGCGGTGACCTCATCAGCTCCATTCAGTGCTGTCAATATGGACAAATAAAAAACAACAAAAACAGACATTAAAGTAGACTTGGAAATGATTTCTGGATGTGAGTGAGTGCCATGAATGTGTGTGTGCATGCAGACGTGAATACTACGTGAAAGAGAGAGAGAACTTGTGTGTGTGTGTGTGTGTGACAGAGTGACAGAGGGTCGCCTGTATCTGTAGCGTGTGACTCAGTGCTCTCTCTGCTGCAGCAGCCAAGCCACAGTGAAGGGACGTGGGCCTAGGGACAGAATAGCCTGTCTGTTTACTACCTCTTTACTGAACTCTGATTGACAGCAGGGCTTCTTTGTGTGTGTGTTTGTGTGCATGCGTGTGTGTTAAACTGATAGACTGTCAAGAAATACGCCTGCACACCCATGGCATGATCTGAAGAATCACCACTGAGAAAAAGACGTCTCCCGTCAGACTGTTTATTTAAAGTTGTATAGGCATGGATGCTATGAAAATGCTTGATTTTGGGGTTTCATCTGTAAAACATGGAAGTGGTAGCAGTTGAGTCTGTACTGGACATCTTTTGTTTGATATCTCTACTCATAACTTAAAATATATATTTAATACAGTGTAATGGTGATAAAAATAACACCATCCACATTTTGGGGAAAAATATTTAAGAAAATAATATAAGACCTTTATAGGTCTTACAGGTCTCCTGGTGCTGCAGTCCCAGCTGACGCAGGTCACCAGTCCATAGCAAGGTCAACGCACAGAGACAAACAACTATTCACTCTCACGCTCACACCTACGGTCAATTGAGAGCGTCCAATTAACTTCTGCACGTTTCTGGACATGTGGGAGGAACTCTTCAGGAAACCCAGAAAGAGTAAATGGTAGAATTTTTATAATACAGTCCATTATGTCGTGCTCATGCTTCACACCAGTGACTGTACATCAATCTCTGAGGACATGAAAGAAGTCAGTAATAAACAAGTTTTTATATTAAACATGTCATTATGATGTTAAAAACTGAATACCACCCATACAGGGACATACAAGTCATATGTTCTGTCTCAACCAGTGTGTTTATCTCATCTTCTTGTTCACAATATCACACTTAACACACATGTGTACAGAACAGTCAGCCTCCTTTTAAATAAGCAATTTCTCCACACCGCATATTTCAGTGTATTTATAAACGGCTAGTCAAATTGTACATGTAAACACACACACACACGTACATCGACGCACAAACACACAGCCCGGTCTCAGCTGTCATGTTTCTGGAGTGTCAGGTTGTGAAGAGCAGAAGTAGCCGCCTGACCTCTGACCTCAGAGCGGTTCCCCTGAGGTCAAGAGGACTGCAGACGCACAACATGTGTATCGGAGATTTCAGCCGTCAGACGGGGGAACGCAGAGATCGATGTAGGAAGGGTTGCCGAGTGTTCAGAGGTCAGAGCATCTGCAGTGGAGATTAAGTTCACATAAACAACTCTTCTGTATTCTTCTTTTTGCACATAGGAACAAAGTACAGTGTTTGGTTGAAGAAAAGCAGAAGTCACAGTGTGTGAGAGGGAGAGGAGATTCTCACTGTCCCCAAAATAGTCTTTTTTATGGTAAACATTTTATTTTTGTGGCCGTAAAGACGATCTGACTATCATATGAAAACTGATACAATCTTAAAATCTTTTTTAAATCTCAATGTGCTGCAGCGTCTGAAAATATACTGGTGGCACGACAGATTTCGCGGCTAATTTAAGAAGGTGACATGCAAGTCAGAGAGCAGCACATCGAGCAACATAAGGCAAGAGACACTCGTGTTCGCATTTAAATGTCCAGTGTGTAACATTTAAACATTCACTACTACAAGTATGTTTGTACAAACATAATAAAAATTGTACTTAATGCAAGGGCCTTGCTTTAGGAAGGCTGCCAGAAGAACGACGTTAGATATCAATCATTTATGGACACTTGACCTTTAATGCCCAACTCCTGACTGAAGATGAAACATATAAGCACCATAGTGGCAGTTGCTGAGAAGCTCATTTCAGGTCCAGTTATTTATACATAAATTCTGCAAATGAACAACAAGAACCTTATAATTATGTAAAACTGAAATGCTATATATAATTGTCATGGCGTCAGTTCCTGTCCTTTATTTTGTTAAGGGTCCTGGTTTCCTGTGTAGTGTGTTCTGTTTTCAGGAGGCTGGCAGGTTGGTGGGCGGAGCTTCTGAGCCACTCACCTGCAGCTCATCTCCTCGTTAACTTCTGCTACTTAGACTCTGGTTTCTGGATCCACAGTCCAGTGTGTCATGTCTACTCCATGTGGTATAGACCCTGTTTTAGTGATTCTATGAGACTCTTGTTGCTAGAATTTTTTTTATTCCATTGATACTTTTTCTAATAGCCCATTTTTCACGTCTTTTTCAGTTCCCTGAAATAAGAGCTCAGCCTGCAAGCCGGCCAACCTCTTCCCCCTTAGTTGTGTTTTTCCTTGAAATTAGTTTCTCCTTTTTAACGAAAATGATCTGGATTTCCGCTTATTATTTTGAGTTCAGTCAGTTTATCCTTTGTGTCTATATCACCGAGAAAACAACACACAACGACCAGCTAATAGTCTACAGACTTCCCTCACAAAATCTGTTGTGTATGTTTCCGCAACACTGTGAATCAAAAACTGGCTCTGCCTTTAAGACAGTCCACCCAATGCTCCATTGACTCCGAGAGAAGCTGAGCTTCTGTGGAAGTGATGTTTTTGTAGCATTTGTCCAATCACAGTCGAACTCACTGCAGAGAAAAAAACCTATTCTGTGTCATCCCATAGAGAACAATGGAAGCTGAGCTTCGGGTGGTTTTAATGCAGAGACTAAAACTGAAATGTGAAAATCATGTAAAACAATCCCTGATAAACAGCTGATTCTGAACCAACTAATGACACGTTCTAACGCACGTTTAGTATTGAAATGTAGTTGGTACAATACCAGTGATGTCACTGTAGCTCGTTAGCACACTAGCTGTGAGGGTTCAACATGGTAGAACACACAAAATCGTTTCCAGAATCATCTACAATCGTGGATCACACATCTGGGGTTGGTCAGATGTGTAAATTAATTTACAGCGTGAAAGGCGGGGTACACCCTGGACAGGTCACCAGTCCATCGCAGGGCCAACATATGGAGACAACATACATTCACACCAACGGTCAAGTGTCCAATTAACCTCTGCATGTTTCTGGACTCCAGAGAATCCTTGAGAAAAGCCATGTGTGCACGGGGAGAGTGTGCAAACTCCACGCAGAAAGGCTCTCGGTCAGACCGGTCGCTGCAAGGCAACAGTGGTCGCCATGTTTACTTTATACTGCACGTGTTGATAGTGAATTATTTATTCTGCTGAACTCCTAAACTTGTTTGATGAAACAAGTGTAAACCATAACAGAACATTATGCAACATACAAAGAAATAAACATTTGCATAGAAAATAAAAAAAATGGGCCCTTTAAAGAAATTAAAAATGTCTCATTTACTTGTCTCTTAGTTCAAGCAATTTTAAAGTCAGTCAAATTCAAGTTATTTCCGATCAGAGGAGTTCTGATCTGTCCGAGTTCAAAGGTCTAGAATCCACGCGTCTAAAGGATCGTTGGAGTGCACTCTTTCTAACGTGTGTTCGAGTTGGTGCCGCCACATGTGACTGGCACAATCCTACCACAAGCAGACTGTTTGTCTGCTATTTCCGAGAAGGGTAGATCCTGTATCCTGAATTCAAACTGGGTCACTCGCCATCTACTGGAATCTGCTGGAAGTCGTTGGAATGGTCCACAGGAATCTTTTCACTCACTAACCTGTATTTAAAAACAGGCTTTTAAACTTTGTTCTCATTTATCATATGACTATCGCTCTTCTGTAATCATCTCAAGTTTCCCTTTTGTTATACAACATTTTACCAGATTATAACATCAATTAAAGTACTGCTAAATGTAGTTACTATGAAAATGACTCTCTAGTAGTTCAACTTCAAAATTCACAAATTAAATTACTGTAGAATTATTTGATTCCAACAGAATATATTCCTAGCATATTCTAATGCAACACAAATAAACCAAAAATCAGTATTAAACTGTTTCAGCTTAACCAATATCAAGGAAAACAACAAAAACATTTCACATATTACACACTAAACCTCAATAAACCTCACATTTAGTGAAAACAACATTGAGAGTATTCTGTGTTTCACTTATCGTGGAAGCACCATGACTTTTAACAAATACATTTAGCAGCAACGGTAAACTTTCATTAAAATAGTATCAAAACACTGCTTAACACATTATTTTGTAATAAAATAATTAATGTTGTAAACCCCTAATAATTCCACACATCAATAAATTCACATTTTTAACTCCGAGTCTTGCTCTCCTAACATATAAAATGACAGTCAGCTAATTTAATGTGCTAATGTGCTAAGTCTTGCCGTCGTAGTTATGTTTGCCGTTAACGCCAGAACTCTTAGTAAGAGCTGGTTTAGCTAAATTAAATTTTATCCATATTTTCTAAAGAAAACTTTACCTCAATGATTCACTCCTCGCGTGGCTGCGACGGCAGAGACAAAACAGGAAGTAAGATTTCCCGCGACTTGATCTAATTGGCTGTGGAATGACGTTTTGCTTCCTGTTTGGCTAGCTGCTGCGACACCGGAAATGCTGCCTTCAAGTGCACCTGGGAATTCTCAGCATTTGACGAATAAAATAAAAAACGAAACTAATGAAATAATTATTAACTTTCTTCATCAATGGACATGTTAGTTAACCTAATACACAAGTGTATTTGGATAAGACACACAACCAAAACAAGATTTACTCCCTTTTGTCACTCACTCAGATGATTTGATTTTTTACCATTAACCATTGCTTAAACAAAGCAGTGTGAAATGACCACATATTTGACAGAGCTGTTGACAAGGTGTGGTCCATGTGTTTTTATTAACACGGGAGACTGAGGAGGAGACGACAGAGGAGAAAAGATGTGGAGTCATCAAGGCCAGCTCAGTCCCCATCCACCCAACACCTCTAAATCCACCGCCTCCATCATCAACAATAACAACCCACTCAGCAGCCCTGCCCGCAGCCTACAGCGAGCCGTCAGACATTCACTGGAGGACGAAACAGGAATCCCCCACAGCCCCATGGCAGACTGACTGACTCTGCACACTCACATGCACACACGTTGAAACACACACCCAAGGGATGGCTACACACTTGACATAAGCCGTCTCATGCAGGCTTACAGGCAGCGCAGAAATAGCCTCCGTCTGTGGTTATTATACCTTACACTTCATCTCACCCAGATCATCACCTCATTTACTTTACAAAATGGTTTTACCACATCCAGAAAAATGAAGACGCTCTGCTTTTCACACGGCGATCAGCCATTTATTTCTTTAGCTATAGATGTGTATGAAAATATTCAGAAAATGTCTTGGAATATCGCATCAAGGGTTTTTACACTTCAAGATACAGTGAATGCAAATGAGTGCGATGTCTAAAAATGTCATTTAGAAACGACGTGAGTGAAGCGCCCTCCAGCTTCTGCAGTTCACTGCACAAAAAGGGGGAAACAGTGGACGAGAGGAGGCATGTTGAGAGGTACTGATGAGGAAACCGCAACATTCCTTCTCTTCATGCGAAAGGCAAATATCGCTACAATAATAGCTGGAAGCAGCAACAAAATGGCACTTTTTATTTACATCAACAAGTTAGAGCCCTTCTTATTTGTCTGTGCTGACCCAAACCTTTGTGCCACCTACTGCCACAACTAACCCCCAATATTCGCTTCACAGCAGTGGATGTAAACTCACAAAATGTGCTCTTTTTTACCCAGAATTCTATTCAACTAGCTTCATTAACATGTACAGTACAGAACTACACACATCTACATTATAATGCGTGCTACGCTTCCGGTAAGTGTTCTCTCTGTCAACGTTAACTGTAACAGTTGACACTCTTGTGTGACACCGGGTGAAGCGCAGACGTCTGATGAAAGGAAAGGTCAGGAGTTCCTCAGCCCCTCTGTATTTCCTGACATTGCATCACCTCCCACAGCCGCGCTGAAGCGCTTCGGTTCCCCCTCAGTGTGTGGCGAAGCAGCTCGACGACGAGGAGGGGTTTTCTTCAGACCTTTCCCCTCAACATTTGCATGGCACTCACTATCAGGGTATTCCCTCAAACACCACATAAACTGACAACTATAGCCTAAGAAAATCCTCTTTATATATATATATATATATATATATATACAACATTATTCTTTATGATCACATGTAGCCAATGTTATATTTATACATATGAGCTCTTAAATAAACTGACTAAAGAGGCCTAAAAGGCTTTACATGCACTCTATGAGGAAGGTGAAGTTGGTTGAGGTTATTTGAAAAAGCACCTGCAGGAATTTTCTGTGATTTCTGCTCAGTCCAGGTGTCTGCTGCTGAGTTTCTCTTCTGTAATCTGTAACACAATCCCAGACTACTCTTCACTGAGTCCAGTAGAGATTAGCTCCTTAAAATCGGGTTTAAATCTGCAGTATAATCATTGAATGACACTACACCCCAGGCCCGTTGGATTTGAATATCTACTGAAACTACTTTGGTTAATCATCTGTCAGTTTTGCTGCGTTCGACACACAGTGGTAAATCATTCTGTGCCCCTGAAAGTGCTCAAACAGGATGACTCACTGGTTTTGATCAGTGCACATTTTCTGAAGCATTAAAACGTCAGCAGCAGTGATGATTTTAGAGGGTGCTCGCAAAATAAGCATCAAGACCTTTTGTGTAATGTGCTCACTGATCTTTGGACGAATAAGCGCTTTCACACTGTGGATTTTTGACGTCACAGCAGACGTGTTTTGTTCATTGAATGCGATCAGGATTGGGTTTGTTTAAATGTGGTTTCATGAGGAACTGAAACATTGTCAGCACAGACTTTGTTTTGCCTGCTGCCACAGACTGTTCTCGTTCCAAGAGCGTCATACTGTATATTACTGCTCTGTCACGGCCCTCAGCGTCGCCTTACAGACGTGCAGGGTACCTGTCTGTGTCTGAAAGAGACGATCAGAGCAGTGTCCAACCACACTTTAACGTCTCAGTACTAAGCAGTTCTATTTATAATCATTTATGATTTATTATTGGTCATGTAAATGATGACGGGTGTGAGCCACCAGTGAATATACACTAAGCCTAACCTCAGTCCTATCCTGGTCCCGAACTCTGACTTTTGCCGTCCATGTGGGGGACCAGACATAGACACTTCAAGGGGGACACAAGGAAAAACTGATTTTTAACCACTTAACAAAATGCTCACGTGATAAAATCTATGCTTAGTTAAGTCTATGATAAGTCTATGTCTCACTGTAAGACAGTTTTTTCTGGCTGGAAACTAAAGTTTGTCAACTCCTGACACTAAAGTCCATTTGTAGCTCATTCGTCCACAAGTTGCTGTCTCATTTAGTAAGTTTGTGTCACTGAGTTGAATCTTATTTCAAACACCAAAGTGCTGACAACAATAGAGCAACAACTCCTGTGTCCTGTGATAAGACATCGATGACTTTCTCTATAGACTTTAGTGTGGGAAGTGAACGGTATACAACATACCATAAACTTAAAAGAGAGATTGTCTAACACGGTGGTTCTCAATGTTTTTCCTGAGAAAATACCACTGGTGGTACACGTACCACAGTTTGAGAACCAACAGCATGAAAAAGGGCCAAACAAAAGTATTTGGCCACACCTGCTTGAAGTACTGAATATAAGTGTTTCAATCAGGCCCCTTATCTCCAATGAAGGACAATCTTTAATGCTTCAGTGTATCAAGACATTTTGGACAATGCTAATGCTTCCAACTTTGTGGCAACAGTTTGAGGAAGTTCCTTTTCTGTGTCCCAGTGCACAAAGCAAGGACTATAAAGACATGGTTTGACGAGTTTGGTGTGGAAGAACTTGACCGGCCCACACAGAATCCTGACCTTCAGCCATTCGAGAGCTTTTACGATGAACTGGAAGAGAGATTGTGAGCCAGGCCTTCTCGTCCAACATCAGTGCCTGACCTCATAAATGCTCTACAGAATGGACGGACACAAATTCCCTTAGAAACAACAACGGGTTTGTTCCCCCAAGTTTTCCCCACCAACATGTGATTGTCGAACTATTGTAAGTATGTAACGTTTGTCAGATTACCTTTGAGATATTACCAAAGAGTCCCAGACGGATGGCGACTCCAAGCCCGTGTCTACTTCCGGTTCATTGAGCTGTTGCTCCAGAACTCATTAGCCAATCAGCAGGCGGCTTCCTTAGGCCCCGCCCATGGACAGAATCGCAAACAAACAACCAGGGAGCGCTAAGTTTGTAGCGCAGACGAAATTCCGATCATTGCAAACAAAAAGTGTATTTTCAAACAAATAAAATACAAACATTTTGAATGATTTAATAGACATTTTGTTTGCAATTTGTGTATTTTGATTTTGCGGTTCATTTTTGTTTGATAATATTTACACAAATCTAATTCCATACATTACAGCCCCCGTTTTTAATGGTCAGGCGTCCAAATACCTTTGTCCATATAGTGTATCAAGCCTAGCTTTTATTAGATGAGCTATCGTTTAGTAGCCAAAATGAGGTGAATTCAGTGTGTGTCAGTACCTCATACAACTACACTTCAAAAAACCTGAACTATCATTTTAGGGTATAAATATTAATAAGAAAGAAAACAAGCTTATATAACTATGTCTTTGGTTAAAATGAGAGGTTTATTTTCCTGTTTATTGCTGCTCTTCAGTGTGACTTTCAAGGTTACGGGTGGATTTGCTTTGTCATGATGGCCGCCCGTGACACACGATCCCCTCTGCACGCGCGCACTGCCGGCTTCTTTATCGGGTCAAAACTCACCGCCGAGAATGCCGTCTATTTCCAGTTGACCTGCCGTGGCGGCTAGTAATACCCGGGTTATGCGATTATGGCTGTGAGAGCGGGGGAAGTCGAGGGCAAAAAAAAAAGACGAGTGTGGGGTTTCCTGGGAAGCTCCCAGCCAGACATCTGCTGCCATCACTCCACCACCACCATCACCATCTCACTCCCACTCTGCCATCGGGCTGTCTATCTGTGATCTGCCCTCTTTCTGTCTCAGTGATGGCTCTTTGTGGTGAGCAGCAGCAGCAGCAGCAGCAGCAGCAGCTCCACTGAATAATTCAGCGCACTGGCCGTGACAGACTGTGGATTAAGTGCCTGCAGAGGAGGAGCAGGAGTCACAGAGGGATGAAGAGCAGCAACAAGCAGGGTTTTTTAGTCCATTAGACGCGAAGAGCTGAGGGGAAATTTCAGGGGGGGGGGGTGCAGGGGTGTTAAATCAGTTAAGTATTGATATAGTCAGAAATGAAAACAAAAGGGAGGAGAAGGAGAAGGAGAGTGAGAGAGAGAGAGAGAGAGAGAGAGAGCAGTGTGCATGCACCATGTCACATGACTGTGGGGAGATCCCTGAACAGATCTGGTCACCTGACTGACTGGAAATGCAACACATGCACTGCATGAGAACGATTCCCAGATATTACGCCTGGACTCCTTGTCCTTGTCCCAGAAATGCTATATATATATATATATATATATGCTATAGTACAGTACAATTTAACGTGAGGTATTTAAATGAGATAAAATACATAACAATGGTATTTAAACCTCATATAGACAACAAACAAACAAAGCAGAGTTTGTTTAACATCAGAGCGTCGCTCTCGAAACACTGGGCATTCTTCCTGTTTTTTGTTTTGTTTTCTTTCTCCTGTTGGACTGTAAGTCACACTCAGTCACACACCAATGTGCAGTTTCACACAGCAGAAACAGCCCGAGTGTCATTTACATGTCAGCATGCTCGTCGGGTGGGATTTGAGACATTTGTCCAAATGATTCCTCGTCACACACTCGGGGTCTTTGCACAGTTTTTCAGCTTTGTACTTTGACTGTGTTAATGCTCGTGTCATTCCATTTGTCAACATTGTGTATTTGTTGTGGAATTTTTAAATTTTAACCTCTGTTGAAAAACTGTGTATAAAAATACTCTCGTCCAGGCCCTTAGGGACATTAAAGGACCCATTGAAACCACAGCATTTTTTGATCCCATGTTTATTATGCTTTCATTATTTGATCCCAGTTTCAAGTTATATATTTTTTATAATTCAACACCATGTTGACTAATTTCCCTCTGTTTTCAAATGTTATAAACTTTATAAAGTGTAATAGAAATAGACAAGTACCTCATAAAATCAGTATGGGCATTTTACATTGACCAGAGAAGATTCTCTTCTTTACTCTGACACAAGAAATAATAAAGAAAAAGAGTTGATAAACAGGGATATTTTAGAAATAGTTTTATTTTAAATGGTTAATATACTGAAAATGAATGGATAAGGTATTTATGGTAATTATGATCAGGGTATTTATGGTATTTATGATCAGAGTATTTATGGTATTTATGATTGGCGCTCAGGGATTTTTGGTTAGCCAATAAAAGTCAGTGAAAATGAAAAGAGATATTAACATCATTTATGACTCCCTGATGTGTTTTGTTTTTGTTGTGTTTTGGGATTTTATTTTAATACCAATCTGCTTCAGTCATGTTTTGTCCTGGTTTTTACTGATACTGTGTTCGCCTTTGTGCTTGTCTTTTATCTGCTGCTGATACCACAAACTATTTTTCAATGTTTTCCCATAACAGTTACACTAAAGATCTTTTCCACTCCTCCTCCTCTTCTTCTTCTTGTGGCTTCTCCCTTTAGGCGTCGTCACAGTGGATCATCTGCCTCCATCTCGTCCTCTCCCTTGTGTCGTCTTCTGTCACACCAACTGTCCTCATGTCGTCCTTCACAACATCCATGAAGTCTGTCTCTGTGTTCTTCCTCCATCTTCGACATCCTCTGCACGTGACCAAACCTTCTAATCCTGTCCATCCTGGTCACTCCAAATGAAAATCTCAGCATCTCCAGCATCACTTTCTGACCTTTAGACTGTGCCACTGTCTCCAAGCCATACATCATAGCAGGTCTACCTACCGACCTTCTCCTCTCACTACAGGGATCTATTCTATTCTATTAAGCTTTAAGGTGCATTTAAGTAGGGGCCCTTTTAAGGCCTGAGTTGTACTGAGAGTGAAGCGCTCTTCAAGGAATCCTAAAGGTTAAAACTAATGAGCTGACGACTTCTGTTTTACCTGACAACAGTCAGTAAGTTTCTCAACTGAGTTTCTCTTCAGTTGTTGCTCTGGAGGGTGAGGCCACTGTGGTCAGTGACTAACCATCCAGTGGCTAAATGTGGGTGTGGGAACAAGGTTGTTTGATAGTTTCAGTTTTCAGTTTGTTTGTACTGTTTTGTGGTCAAAGACTTTTTACTCCACAGGTTTCCAAGAAAGTCTAGTTCTACTGACAGTCTCTTAATAAAACCCCTAAAAGTACACACATGCCAGGATTATTGTGGGGGAATTAGGATTTCGTGTGTATGTGGAGAGCGATTTGAAGGTGACAATAGCAGGTTTGTCTTCTTTATGTCTTGCTTTGGAGAAATGCAAGCAACAAACATGCAGTGGACACTTTTTGTCATTTTTGTTGTTGTTGATGTTATTATTTTGCCTTTGTTTGGTCCCTGCTGCATCATCCATCCATCTTCTACCGCTTTATCCTCCACAGGAGGGTCACAGGGGGGCCTCCATTCACTCTCACTCCCACATCTTCAGTCAATTTAGAGTGACCAATTTACCTAATCCCCAAATTGCATGCTTTTGGACTGTGGGAGGAAACCGGAGAAAACCCACGCACACATGGGGAGAACATGCAAACTCCATGCAGAAAGGCCTTTGTTCCAACCTGGGGCTCGAACCCTTGCTGCAGAGGCAAGAGTGCTTTTTTATCTGCAAACAGGCTCTGCCAAGCAATACTATCAGAGCGTTAGTGTGTATAATTGCTGAGAAGCATTTAACACATCATCCTTGACTAACTGTGTTTTTTCAGCTGTAGAATCGGAATTTCGAGTGAGCGCTCCTTTGTGTTCTCAGTCACACTCCAACTTTACTAGCGCGCTGTCGCTGCTGCCTCTATCTATTTTGACTTGACTTGAAATATATCACTTCCTGTGTGCGGTGTGGGAATGTTGCCGAGTGACAGACTCTAAACACCACTATACTGAGAACCACAGGGAGAGTCGTGTGGGCCTGATAGGCTTAATCATCATTGTGTGAAGTCATTTGACAATGGTTTGGAAGTAACAGACATTTGTTTGTAATAAAAAGTTACACAGCACTGTTTTAAAATGATGAGTAAGACATCAGTAATAGCCAGTTCATACCCCTTGGATCAACAGTTCAAGCAACGGCTGGTGCATCCTGGGAGTGTGACTGAATAAACACATTGCAACCGTAACTGCACAGCTCGTTGATGGAGTTTATGGCCCTTCTCTGTGCCCAGCGCCTTCAAGCTTTGTAGAGCAGGGGGAAAAATGCACTCGGCATGAAAAGACGTTAAATACTTTCCATGCAAGCTCGCTGGCTCGTGTTCCCTGGAGGTTGTGCACACGTTAGTTTATATGTCCCCGGTGGGAATCTGGTGTTTGCTTTAGTTCCGTGTGGATTCCACTCTGGGTTTTGTGGGTCTGTGTTTTCAGGCCAACAGCTCCAGGACCAGGACCAGGCCAAGCTCTTGTGTTTGTAAAGGGAAGCTCTGTGGCTGTCGTTGCTCTCATCTCTAAAATGTTTTTGTATAAGAATGAGAGTTATGAAAGCATATCTCCCAGTGCCAGGTAATTATCAGTGATGTAAATGTTCCTTAAGATTTATGAAACGCTACATCAATTTTCAGGGGAACTGCTTATTAATTATAGAGAATAACGACACAGATGCAGTTGTCGGCTTTGAGCGTTTGTAGGCCAGCATCTCTGCAATGAGTGTAATAAAAAACCAGTTGCTATAATCAGTCAGAGAGACATCTGGCAGCAATTCATTTTATTAAACTGCAGTATATTTCAGTTTTATACCTCAGTCTCTGTCTCCCTCTCCATCCTCCATCTCCCTCTAAAGTAATTGAAGTGCTTCTCCGTTCCTATGTAACCTAATGCCTGTCCCTCAGCTCTAAAGTGTCATTTGGGCCACAGCGTAAGTACTGTGTTTGCTGTGTGAGCTCTGTGCAGCGCTCTCACTCGTACAGGTCAGCAGAAGCCCAGATTAGACAAATGAATAATTCAGGTTATAGCTTTAAATGCAGTTTGTGGTAAAACACTGTAATAAATCCTTGCCAGACCCCGTTCATTTCAACACTACGACCAGAGGATCGCATCATAATGATGCCTGCATAAGAATTATTTCTTCATGTGTTTGTCCATTTCCCCTTTAAGGTCAAATGTTAGGAAGCAGTGAGGTCATGAAGCTGCAGTAAGAACATTTACAATAGTTGAATAACAAGTTTCATCCATAATAATAAGTTTGGGATTGAGGCTCCACATGCAAACACTTCATACGCGACAATTCACGCGCGTTTCATTGAGTTTTCTTTGGCCGACATTCTTTTAGACTCTAAATAGTCGTTACACCTGCACGAGCAGCAATTTTATGCACTGCAAATTTGTAAAACAGCCAATAGAAGCATCTGTGCAAAAGTATTAATCTGGCAGAGGGCCACATACAGCACCATTTGATCTCAAGTGGATCAGAGCAGCAATATAATAGCATAATAACCTATAAACAACAATAAATCTGAATGTTTCCCCCTTTGTTTTACATTAAGTGAAGTATCTTTTTTACAAAAACGTGACATTTCTTGAGAAAAATAAGTGGATTTTCAACAATATTAGGCCTAACTTCACCATTTACACATGTGCATTACAATGTACAGATCACAGTGGATGATCGACAAAGGCACAGACATTTAGTCACGGGTATCTGGAATATAAAAATATAGTATTTCACATCTTTTGGGCCAGATTGGACCCCCTGGTGGGCAGGTTCTGGCCCTTGGACCTTACGTTTGACACCCCTGATCTAAATGAAAACAGATGTCAGCATTTTATGGAAAATTAGGAGAAGCTTTTATTGTCCATCATTCATCAATTAAGACCGCTAATGTTTAGCAAAGACGATTTTATAACGGTGGATCGATGTTGTTCTAATGGATAAGTATGTCAATACAGTGTGTGTGTGTGTGTGGTTTTATCTGTTGGGGGGTGAGATTAAACCTGATGATCTCAGACTGTGGGTGAATCAGTCTTACGGCAGGTGAGTCATCAGCTGATGCTGTGGGCTTCTTACCGGAACAGAGACGAGCTCAGATCATCTCCTCTGCTGTACTCACTGCTGCGTCATCTCCCGCTGTCCTCCCTCCTCCACCTCACTGCATGGCCTCATCTCACTTTCCTCCTTCTCTTCACCTTCTCTCTCTCGCTCTGTCCCTCCTCAGTTTCCCGTCCTTGCCACACATCTCTTTTCAGTCCACTTCTGCATGTGGATGTTGTTGCTCCTCCTCCTCCTCCTCCTCTTTGTTTATTCTTTCTAGCTCTTTGCCTGTTCCTTCATGAGATCCTAAATTAATCATAAAATTAAAGTTATTGTAACAAAAACTTTTTATTTATAAGACATCATATGATTTTCAACGTCCACTCGTAACAATCTAATTTTAAACATATTAAAGGACTAGTTTGACATTCTGAGAAGGGCCATCTTATCATCTTTTAACCTGCTTATTGTAACCATAAAAGGACAATAAAATATCCTGTAACTAAGTGCTTTTGGCCATTTTTCCATTTTTCCATGCAGTATTTTTACTGCATGTTAAAATACTGTTTTAACAATTTAAAATGATTTTTTTTTTTGAGAAAATCACAACAGATTTTGAATTTGAAATTTGAACAGTATATTTTTTTAATCTCTTAATGTTTCTTTGTCTCTCGATGTGCAAAGACAGGCCAACAAATGGAAACTGTGTTCCCACTCTCCATTCTCCAGCTTCATTGAAACAGCTTGAGTGAAATTACCGTAATAACTGTAATAACCACCCGCTGGCTTTGACGTGCAACTTTGCAGCTTTTAGAAACCGCTGGAATTTTTCAGGTGTTAAAGGGTTAATCTTATGAACCGCTCACTCCTATTCAAAAATGCCAATAATTAGAACTCATATAGAACTTATCTAGAGTATAATATATGATTGATATATTAATTTGCTCATTATATAAAGTGTTAAAGGTCCTGTGAGTAACACGTAGGATGGTTTATTGGCAGGAATATTTTTTTTAGACTGGAGCGTCACAGAGGCCTATCTGATCAGCAGCCTGATCAGATAAAGCAGCCAGAGTGTGTGTTTCATATTCTACATGAAAGCTTGCTATGCAAATGCAGAACACCAACATCCTCTCTGGTAGGCGAAGGCCACGGTTTAGTGGGGAAGGCACATAGTTGTCTTGCGGTTGTCGTTTCACACCGAAACGTCTCTAATTCTTACACACCGGACCTTTAACAGTGTCATGAGGTTGATTAAACACAAGTAACTTAGTAAATATCTGATGGTGGTGAGCTCACTATTTGGCAAGCAAAAAAAATGACTTTTTATGATATATTTTATGAACTACTTACAACTCGTCTCGTCGTTTTGGGTCAACAACTTATATAAAATAAATCAGAATTAAAAATACTTTATTGATCCCTGGGGAGAAATACTAAATATCAATAAAATATTACCCCTGTGTCAAATATAAAAGAACTGAATAAACAAGCATTATTAGAAAAGTAATTGAACTAAAATAAGTGAACTGTCGCTCTAATATACAGTTTATAAACAGTAGACAATGATTAAACTGTTTATAACATAATATATACATTTAAGCTTAAAGCGTGCAACTAAATTGGTAGATTTAGTTTAAATGCAAATGCGGCACAATAATAAACAAAGCACAGTGGACATCTATGTTGCACAGGCAGATACATGCACTTATTTGAGTGCATGAAAAGCTCCATCAATAACCGTCATCATTTTATCTCTTTATCTCTGTCTCCTTTCTTTGTCCTCTGCCTCTTCCCCTCCAGCTCCTGCCTGCTGCAGTATTTGCATTTCTACTGCTGCTTGTATTTTATCCCCCTCCATCACAGAGCAGTAAACATGGGAGTCACAGCGACTGCTGGTTTGTTTTTTTAATTAGGTAAATGGACTTGTGAGTCTGCTTCTCCAGACAGAGAAATTACTCACTGGACTCCACCACTGTCATAACAGTTTCTTAAATTAATGAGGTTAAACTAAATGTTATTAAAATCTTTCCGTGCGGCAGATTATGCATACTTCTACCCACTGCCCTCTCTGTTTCTACTGTCGTCAGCCTGCTCTCGCCCTCTGACGAGGGGATCTGTCCACGTCTGAGACAAAAAGAGAGCACAGTCAAGAGATGCTTGGATGCCAAAGGTGGATTTCACCCGCAGAGCAGGCAAACCTCAGACCTCAGACCTCAGCCTTACCTGGTCCTGACAGGCTTCAATACGATGCTCCCACACCCACAAGTTGAGACGTGGCGGTGTTCAGTGGGTGGAGCTGTGGCACTGCCCATCTTTCCAGGGAGGAACCTCTGAAAAACACAACAAACATGTTCTCAGAGAGAGAGAGAGAGAGGGAGGGAGAGGGAGAGAGAGGTATTGTTATTGCTGGAGATAATTGTGTCAGATAATGATGTCTATTACATGTTATGTCTTTTTAAGTCAATATTGTTTCAGTCTCAGTCCTGAGGAAACAACAATACTGTGGATCAGGTAGATCAGTGCTTTACTTACTATGATGTGCTGCACATGTATATGAAAGGAAGGGGTTGTATTGATTTCTGTAATGAACAAATAGAACATACAATACTTTTAAGCTCTTTCAGTATCAGACAGTACACCCGTCCTTGACAAGCACATGTCATATGTATGTTTAAGTTATTATACACAAGTTATAAGTCAGGAGGAGAAGCTCATAGAGCTCTCCATCGTGTAAATGCCTCCTCTCTATGTCAGGGTTTCCCCACGGTCAGCTCGTCAACAAGCTCTGCAGAAGCCTGGTAACTGGAGCTGTTCATCTGAATCAGGTGTGTTGGAGCAGGGCAACATCAACATCTCCCTGAGGACCAGGGTTGGGAAACACTGCTCTATGTTACCTCATAAATGCATTCGGTGACATTTGTTTCACCAACAAACCTGACAAACAAAAGAAAAAAAACGCGCTCTTTCTGGAGTTCTGGCTCCTAATTAGAAAAAGTGTTGTGTTGTCAGAGTCTTGAACAGAGAGATCCACGTTAATGACCAAACAACATTGTCAAGATAAGTGTCAACTAATAGAATTTAGATTTTTGTTTCACTGAAGACTTTCTCACGGGCAAAGAAATTCTTCTGTTTCCCAACATCCTCCGTTTCCTTGACATTTGTGAGCGTTTCTGACTTTTGAGCGACTGCTTCGCTCACAGAGGGCTTTTGTGTGCTGCAGGTGTTGAGGTATATGAGGCTGCGCTTAAGGAGACTTTTATTCCTATGGGCCCCCAGAGGCCAAGAGGCCTGGTCCAAGAGAAAGACCAGAAGCTGTTTCAACTTCCTCTACTGTTGTTTTGTATGGAACACAACTTCAAACACTGTGCGTCAGAGCACACACACACACACACATACACATACACACACTTTCTTGGCTCCTTTATAACTTTGACTAATTATGGTAATAGCGCTATATTAATATACTTTATTAATATTTGGCTATAAAATTAAAATTGCCTAATTAAAATATGGAGCTGTGTACGCCAAGGTATCATAAAAGTAAAAAAAAAAGGTCAAGTGAGAGTTTTATTATTATATGTATCAATAGATGATAATGAATAAGCACATTTTAATGTTGTATCAGCGTAGAGCTATAATTTTAACTGCTTCTTATACTGCTGGGTATTTCAACCTATAAATGTGAGCCCCGTTTAATAAAAAATGATCATGTTTTCCATGCAAAGTTTGAACCTCTATGAAGTAAACACTAACTTTGGCTAAGTAAACTTAAAAAAATACACATAAATCAGGACAAAAAAGTAAAAAGTTTACATTTTTAAGAGTGAAAGGCAAAAAAAATCTAATTAAAAAAAGATTAAAGTACACAGAAAAATACAAATTACATGGCAGGGGATAGTTAAATGCACAGTATGTAATTTCTGATGCATAAGTGACAAAAACGCACAATAAAATGCAAAACAAAAAACAACATAAGACCTAACTACTACTGCAGTGATACTGAATATTTCCTTCCTCACCCTCATCTGAGTTTTGCAGCAACGAAATACAGATTTCTGTGTATTTTAAAGAGCGCTGTAAACACCACGTACACTACGAAACAAAATATCCAACATTTGTTTCTAGACATTTTAATGCAATGCAGCTCTATATTTTATATTTTGCAGTATGTAAATAAAAACCTTGTTTCTCCGTACAGCAGGACACAATCCCTGAAGAACGATTAGCAACGCGTATGTTATAGTACACTCTACACGGGTGATGATATACAATACAGCGTGTAACGTTAGACTCTAGCAATAAATGGAGTCCAGTCAACAGGTAGAGCGCTGGAGCAGCGAGCTCCCAGAAAGGATTGTGTGAGTGTTTCTAAAGCTGCTGGAGCCACAACACTGACCTTTCCTGTTATGGAAATGTACTGCAGGCTGTTCTCGGCCCACAGCCACAAAGTGAGGGTTTGAATGGCCGCACAGGCTCCCGTCTGCTGCCTGCCTCTTTCCTGAAGACTGCTTTCACTGTTTGTGCTGCTCTGTGAATGCACATTTATGGAGCATTGTTCAAAAGAATGGGCTCAACATGTTCCCTTTAATAAAAATGTTAGTCTCTGTCTTGGTTTTGGCAGCCTTCTCCTCTCCAGTATGGTACAAAGTGCATGGACATTTCTTCAGTTATTTACACAACTCCTCATAACACTCACTAAAATTAGTGCCGCTTCCATCGCTGGATGTGTTGGATGTGAAGACGGCTCGAGCTCAAAGCGTGTAGAGCCTTCGCTTGTCGTCGTGCAGTTCACTCCAAGCTGCTTGTTGTCACAGAGCCTCTGCGTCTCTGCTGCCCGTCACCGTGATTAGGGCCTAAAATGGGGCAAATGAAGTGACATGTTTTGCTTAGCAAAGAAAACAGAGCTGTGCTAATACTGGTGCACGGAGCGGTGTGTGAGTGCCAGGGGGCGGGGCGGGGCGGGGCGGGGTGGGCGGGGGAGGCTCGTCGCGCTGCACACACTGGGTCAGCTGTGATGCTGCGCCGCGCCGCGCTCCGTCCGCCATCATCTCGACTTTCCATGTGTGAGGTGATTACAAAGCAATTTGTTCCCCGACAATCTGACCCAAGAAAAACACCAGCGTTATTAAAACAAAACAAATGACCTCATTGAGCCAGACACGTTTAAAAAGGACTGAATAAATCACACGGATGATTATTATTATTATTATTATTATCATTATTAACAAAAAGAGGATTTAGGAGTAAATCAGAGCACGGCGAACATGATCTTTATCATGACTTATGATGCTACAAATCTGCAGTATTAATGTTAGACTCAGAGTCTGAGCTGAGCATGGAGTCAGATTATCAGTACAGATCATTTTACTTTAATACAGTATTTTACATCTTTAATGAGCTCTTCTTATTTAGAAAAGCAATCAAGTCATATGTTAAAATAAGAAAAATTTAGTTTGTGGAAAATGTAAAATGATAACCTGCAGCAGTGTCGCCTAACTGGGCTAACGATAGAGAATTTGTGACTTGAAATGGGTAGTTACAGTAAATGCATCAGGAAAACTATGTTATTAAAAGTTTAGTTGCTAAAAAAGATAAGTAAGCCTATTAGTAGAGCTGTGCTAAAAACACCATTAAATAAAACAATTAAAAAACACTAAAAGACACCGACGTTTGGTCTCGACTTCAAACTGTAGTCACATCAGGAAACAATTTTGTACGGAATATACAAATGCTAAATTTGTAATAAGCATAATAGCCACGTTTTTCTGAGACCAGGCTCATTTCATTTGTGTGATTTAATTATCAGTGAGTTTCTCTAAAGCCTCTCCAGTAGCAGGCGGAGCTTCCTGCATCATATAAAGTGAAATATACAGCCGTACATATTTCACATTAGAAATGAAAATGATAGTGCTCAAGGGAATGTCACCGTCTCGGGTTACATACAAATCCAGCTCCCCAGTAAAATAAATATTGCTGGATTGATGTGGCTGTCGTGTTAAGAGAATATGAAGCAGTTTTTCTACAGAAGTTCTATATAAATGGGAGTAAAATCTCAACAACAATTTTGGCGAGCGAGTTAAAGCCACAAGAAAAAGAAGCCCCCACCCCACACCACCACCACCACCACCCTTCACACTCCCCGAGCATGAGGATTATAGAGTTTGATGTAAACATAGGTCAGTCCTTCAGTGCGGGTATAAATAGATTCAACAAACATTTTTCCAGCCGAATTTGTATTAAAATGTAACTTGTAATATCCCTGAAATGCCACGCAGCTTATTTCAGCTTAAGCCTGTGACGTGTTCCATTGTGAGTGTGCGTTTGTTCCTCACGGCCTCGCCAGTGTTTGCCAGCACGAGACGATATGAGCTGTAAGCTTGGATTGTTTATTGTTTTTCACAGAAACTTAAGCACTAAAACTGTTGGGATGCCCTTTCAGTTTTGGCATGTTGCGCCGTTTTGGATGCTGCTGATGAACAATGAAGTCTTTTCATTCGAGTGTTAGAGCAGCAAAGTTCACATGAATGCGTTCTAATCAGTTTGACTCCGTGTGCCTCAACAGGATCAAGCGCTTCCACGTCACGTCGTCTCCCAGGTTTGTACCGATGAGTCCTTCTGTGACCTGAGGTCTCTCAGGCATGACCGTGGCTTCTGCAGAAACCAAAGAACCAGCAGCGTTATCTCCCCTCCTCTCCCGGTTTCTCTGGGTCTCCCCCTTCTGTCTATCTTTGTCTGGCGTGAGAGCCACTGAGCAACAGCAGCATCTTCAAATTTAAATGCAGTCCTTCTTCTTTTTTTTGTTGAGATTAACATGTGTTTTCACTTCCATATGCAAAAGCAGAGGCGCACGTTTGTTTATGCTTCAGTGCACATTTGCTTTCTGTGTGGCTTCTCCTCAGTGTAAAGGTTTTTTCTCCCTCTCGTTGCCTTAAGAGAACCATTTGCTCGCACGTAGCAGACATTGATAAATATTGAACTTTCCATGCATCACCTCCAGCCAATCAAATCATATTATGCAAATGTTCTAGCACAAAGTTGAGTTCAGAAAGGATACAGCTCAAATGGATTTAAAGGCTGTGCATCCAACAATGGTATGGCACGGCAAGACTGACTAAATCAAGTAGATGACCAAACTGGATTTTGACACATTTTTGGTCATTATTTGTTTTTATTGTTGATTTATATCACAATAAAAAACAAATACTAACCGAAACATTTGTTCAAGTCCAGTGTGACATGTTTCTAGTTCACCATTACACGTCCAGTTCAGCTCTTACGATGATATTTTACACATAAACATAAAAGGGTCAGTCACGGAGTAAAATATTGTACACATCTGCAGCCAGCAGTCACGTTGTAACGTCTGTTGTGTATATCAGTGTTTGACACAATATGTTTATGAGTTGAATTTAGAATCAGGATTAGTGGAAAAGCGAGCCATGGTGTCCTGTGGAGACAAACTGTGTGTGAGATCTGAGTCAGGACAATATTTATTACCTCCACCGTGACAACTCTAGGCCATTGGTGAGCAGGGATTTGTCCTTTGAAGAGCTGGCGTTCTTATGCCAAAAACACAAAAGTCTAAATCTGTTCTTTCATCGCGTCTCTCTACGTTTCTCACCATCAAAGACGGACAGACAGACGAGATTCCAGTACTGGTGCCAGGCCCAATATGTGAGAGTGTGCATGTGTGTTTTAACGGCTGTGTGTGTGTGTGTGAGTGTGTCTGTGTCAGCATGTGTGCGTTTTTTTTGGATGAGTGAAGGAGGGTGGTGGTATTGAGTTCAGAGGAGTCGAGCGTTTGGGTAAAAAACAAAGATGAAGCAGATGCTCTTTCTCACTTAGGGCAACATTAACTCTGCGCTGTGCCAGCAGGCAACAGTCGCTGCTGGCACAGGACTAACAAGTGTGTGTACTGTGTGTGTGTGTGTGTGTGTGTAGGGTAAGAAGTGAGAGTGTAATTGCAAATGTGAAGCTTTGCTTTTAGCGTGTGTTTTAGCTTTGCCCTTATAAAGATAGGAGCAGGATATACAGTTCTCTCAGTGAAATGCCATATTAAACAAACACCAAAAAGACATTTGGTGTGTGTGTGTGTGTGTGTGCGTCTTTCTCTGTGTGAGGCCTTTACAGGCTTAAGGGGCTGGAACACCACAGTTCTCTTGGTGTAAATAGAGGCTGTATATACTGTACTTTTACTATACGCACTGTAAAGACAGACAGGGATTCAACCCAATTATGTTCTATTATGAGTCACTGGAAAGCTTTAAATGTATACTACAGCTTTAAGTGTAACACTATTCCAGAGTCTATTTGGTCCTGATAGGAATTTGCGTTAAAAATGACACTAACAGATTATTTATTTTTTTAATATTTAACACTAATTTGGTTGGATATTAAGGAAACAAACATTTAAAACACATGATCTTACCTGTGATATGCAGAAACCTCACTTTCAGGAAACTTTTAACTTAGGAAAGCCAGTGGGCAACTCCATTTCCTTTTCCTATTTCCTTCCCTTGCTCTCTTCTCTTCTCTACTTCTGTCGCTCTTAAGGTCACAGTTCAGCATGTGTGTGGCTCACTCCTTCAGCTCCAGCCAGCTGGACCAGGCTGACTCCAATGGTATGGTCCACTCGCCACAGCTCACACACACACACACACACACACACACACTTGGACAAAGATGTACACTCAGCAGGAACCATTTTAGACAAACTAGAAGACACACTGAATGTTTGTTATGAATGTGTGAGTGGTATTGTGCGAATCAGACCCCATGCAGAGCGTCTGATACACTTCCAGCGCTTGTGAAGCATGTGGCCAAGTGGTTCCCTGCTTCTGTTTTAAAGAAGAAGAAGAAGAAGAAGAACACATGGACAGTAAATCAGTGGGTGGAATATGACTTCTGAAATGAACCAGGAGACAGATGATTGAAGATCAACCAGCCAGGATTAATAAAAACATTTTTTAACCGACTCAAATTTCAAGTCCACAATACAAACTCTCATGTTCAACTTTTTTTTATTTTTATTAAAAATAAAAATAAGAATGTTGGTTTTGCTGCGTAATTACAGCATTAAAACTCTTTGGGCTTTTAAAGCTGCAGCTGAACTGGCAGAGATTGTTGATTTTTTGGAAGCCGTAGACATTCGAACCCCCTGGACTGTTTTGGCAGTGAAGTTGAGTTTGTGAGTCCTCAAGACTTTCGGCATCACATGTCAACTCCAACCACCTGGTAGAAAATCACACACATCTGTCTTCATGTAGTCATAACACTACACCCCATGAACTGACAACCACCTAGTTATACAACTCTATGATAAGCTACAACAAGCTGCATCATAACTTCTGGGACTGAGAACATGGAGAAGCACTGAGCCAAATTCAACAGAATCCACTTAACACGTACAAAGCTGAATCATTATGATGCTGTATTTTGTGGGTTTGTTTCTATAGGGGGTTTGTATGATGTTTTTGGAAACATGGCAACCTCACAAGAGCCATATAAGACCTCCCACTCCTTTTACAAATGGGCCCAATCCTATTTCTCATTTTGCCCCTTGCCCTGAGTCAACTGAGTAGGGGCAGTGAGTAAAATCGAGCCCTGCGAAATGGGACACCCCCTAAAGTGGAGAATGTCTTCATTGCGCGGGAATTCTAGTGGACCAGTATATGATATATGAACCAAAGACTGCAAACAAGTCGCATTTACCAAAGCTAGCTATACATCATGCTAACCAATCTTAGCTTTATGAAGACGTTATTTCCTTCATAAAACCTGTTTTTTGAAGTGTTTGAAAGGCTAGTTAGCCCTTACATTTCACCCTATCCCTTTACTACTAATTTCCCAGTAGACCCCAGTACAGGGGGCAAAAACGCACCACGTTGCACATTAATCAAAGGCACATTTACCTGTGATCAATATTGACATGCTGCATACCCACAGAAAGCTCAGAAACTCGGCTAAAAGCTCATAAAAAAACATTCCTATGTTCACTAAACACAGACTACATTTAAAGGCAGCACCGGAGAATTAGCGCGGTCATGTTGAAAAAAGACAACAACATGTAGACTCCACAGATTCCAACAGTACCATTTATATCACTCTACGACCAAAACTACGACCAAAACGGATCCAGCCGCAAAATAAGAGCAAAACAACAACTCACTTTCAAGAAATACAAGCAGAAATGTCGTCTTACCTTTGTTGTTGAGCTAAACAAGCTGTTTTCACCGGAACAAACCGCTTCTAACGAAGAACTAGACTTCCCAGCATGCTTTGGGGCCTCTTCCTGGTCTGATTGGTCATTCCGAATGTCTGTCAAACTACGTCATACGCATTTGCGTCCTTGACGAACGAACGGAGGGAGCTACGTGCATACGGAGACCGTAGCCTGATCTTATTGGCTTTGATGATTAAAAACGAGCTGTCAATCACCCAGATTGGCCAATCACAGCCGGAGCTATGAACAGGCTGAGGATCAGAGTTGTCTCTGACGCTCCAGAGAAAAATGCCCCAAATATATTGATTTTTTAAATCTTTTTTTTTTTTTTTTTTATTCAAAATAAGATTTTATTAGACCAATAGTGACATGTAAATAAAATTAAAAGGGTTTAATAATTTTTTACCCAGAGGCATCTCTTCACTAAAACTGTAATTTCACTCTGCTTCACTTCAGCGTCATCAGACTTTGCACAGCTAATGTCCACATGTTGTTTCATGACTTCCATGAGTTTTAACCTCCTAATGCACATTTGTAAAGGTGATATTTATTTTTAAAATGCAATATTTCTTTGGGCGAGGGAAAAAATCCTTCATTTACTGAGGGTCCCATCTGCATTTACTCTGGCACAGTAGTATCTACAGTGAAACTTACACTTATCTTTATTTTGAGACCAATATAATTCACATAGAGCTTGTAATTGCAGAGATATACTCTATTTAGTTTGGGCATTTCATTTTCAAACAGGGACCAAAAAAAAAAAGAGGGTCAGGGAAGATGATTAAACAAGAATACACACAATATTCTGCTTTTATTGATACTGTGGCTGCGTCTGTGTGAGAATGTTGACATACAGCAGCTGTGATTATTGATACCACAGCAAAAGTTGCCAACATTTAACTCAAGCTACACTTACTAACTCTTCTGTGCTGTTTTGGACGTGTCCTTGTCCCAGTGTACGTACAAGCACTAGCAGGTAATGGACTAATTGAATAAAGTATATGCCTCTGTCACACCCTTTGACCCCTTACCGTTTGTTAGTATTGTGCAGTATAGCTGGCGGCTAGTTGTTAGCATGTCCTTGAATTTAAAAATGTCAGATTATTTAAGACAACAGAGCATAAACTAAGTCTTGTCGTCTGTGTACCGACGTCTGGGTTGCTTGTATGAATGTGTGTGAATGCCAAAACTGTAAAGCAGCTTTGATTGGTTGTCGAGTCATCAAATTATTATTTATATATAATTTTGTTTATTTATTATGTAGAATGTTCATACCACCTCAGTAAACTATCAACCTGTAAAATATGTCCATAATCTGTCAAATATTCTGTAAATGAGCATTTATCCATATGTCTATTAATATAGCGCATTCACTGCACCTTATCTGTATATAATAATCTGCACAATATAATTGTATTTATAGCGCTCGTTTATATTCATATTTGTTTTTTTTATATTTATACTTATTCATAGAACAAATCTTCTTCTGTACATATATATTCATATTCTTGGTTGTGTTTATGTAGCACAATTTCAGCCTGAGTTCACATGTATTTTACAAGTCCAGTTTTAGCTGAATTAACAGAGTATTAATTTTTGTAAAGGCACAGAATGTTCTGGTAAACTTTTATAGGCGCCTCCTGCACCAGACCATAAACCTTGCCACAACATGTGTGTGTGTGTGTAAACATAATTTTGATCAGTGTGCGTGTGTGGTGTAAGGCAGGTGTTATCGTCAGCTGCGCCTGTTGTGTGTCAGTCACACTCTTCTTTCGTTCCCTTGTCACCAGAAGATGACTCTCTTGAAATAGTGCTTTATTTCCCTCTCTGAGTTTTGAGTGTGTGAGAGTCTTAATTTGTCTCTCTGGTATGGAAGTGAAATGCGAGGCTGTTTCAGCTTTTCTATTTCAGGTTTATGACTTGAGACGGACAGACAGATGTAGTTGGATGGAGACGCAGACGGTTTTTCATGTCGTGGAAACAACAGAATTCACCATGACGATTTTCCCACTTCTCATTTACTTGACACTGTAGTTTCTCTGAGACGCATGAGGCCTGTTTGATGCTTTCCATGTTGTATTTGTTTATGTTTGGGTAAATGTGTGTGTGTGTGTGTGTGTGTGTGTGTGTGTGTGTGTGTGTGTTGGGGGGGACAGGAAGTCAGAGAGAGGAATCATTGAAGTACCAGCCAGTGTTTATGTTTGTGTCTGGGTTTCCCTCTCCCTCCCTCCCTCCCTGTCTTTCTTCATACCCACAACAGCAAGCAGCTTGATGTCTCTCCCTCCATCTACCTGTCTCACCCCCACTCTCAAATACAATTCAAGTCAGCCAAATGAACCTGTCCTCCCTTCACTTTCTCTCTATACACCTGCCAACCGTTACGGTCCACTCCAGCCCGTGTTTGTGCTCCAGTCTGGCTCTTGGCGTGGTCCGTCTGGACCGTTGCGGAGGAGGAAAACCCATCAGGTGGAGCGCAGCTGGGAGGAGCTCCAAGGCCGGGAAGAAAGAGCGTCTGTGGTACAGGCTTCAGGATTTTCCATCCGAAACAGCTGAAACCCAGACGTCTGTGCAAGCTTTATCAGGAAGGAGTTTGGTCCAAATGCACACATAACGCAACAACACACATACGGAATACTAAGTGGAGGAGTGTGCGTGTGCAAACCGTGGAAATTCTAACAGCCCGGTCGTCTCATGCTGATTCTCTGTCTTGTTTCTGTCTGTGTGTGTGTTTGTGCGATAGTGACTAAATTGAATTGACACCTCAGGTTTCACATGTCAGCAGGGAGCTCTGTTTTTTTTTTTCGAGGGCAGGTTTCAGATAACTTACCCATTCTCCTCTCCTTCTCTTTCTACCCAAACACATTAGCACTCGCACTGCTGCTCCAGTAAGGCCTCTCACCTCTGTAATGCGAGGTTCACACCACGCCGCCTTTAACTCATTTCACCTCATTTAGAGGTCCCCTCAGGCCGTAACACTGAGACACGCAACACTGCGTACCTGCCTGTCACCACTCACACTCGCAGACATGCAAATCCTTCACCACCTCGCTCTACAGGGGCGAAAATTACCAATGTTGAAAAATATCATGCAATCTGCCTTCAGCTACTGTGCCGCAGAGGTGTCATCTAAACATCCTGCCCAGCGACTTTAGAGATGCAAGTTAACATCTTAAATATAAGGTATAAGGGTGATTCAGAGATGGTCTCCTGCGTATCTTGGTTGTAACAAGGTTATTTGGTTGATGTGATATTTTTGGGATTAACCAGCAGTTGCATGTCGGCAATAATATGTAAAATATTTTGACCACACCCCCTGTTTTACACCTTTTCTCGATGAATACGTTACCGTGAGGACCAACAGGTCATTTCCATGTCAGGTTACTGCCCTTCTACTCAGGCAAATGTCATGAGTTACGGCCCACATTTATTCAGTGATGCAAGAACAGCTTTCCCAGAAGGCTAATAGTCAAAATAGCTGGACCTTTACCACAAAGCCATGTAGACTGGGGAAATAGATGAGTAAGTAAAAGGGCCGGGTTTGACTCTTCATATTAAAAGCGTCATCGTTTATTATCGTTTTCACAGCGATCATATTCTAACACACAAAAAGTAATTTCCAAATTCTCCACATCGTTATTTTATACACGTTGACCTGAAATTACAGGAAATTTTTTGGCCAATAACTTTTCTAACCTGGGATTTTTTCTGTAGTTCACAATTCAGAAAGAAGAACCCCGTGTAGGGACCTTTGACCTTTGAGTTTGCACTTTGTGTTCACCTCTGCACCAGCTGCACAAGTCAAAATCACTGTTGTGCAGCTACATCTGCTGCGAATGAGCCGCTGCTCACCCATCTGCATCCCCTCTAACTCGACACATCTCTTGTGATCAGGCTGAGGGATTCCCAGCTCGTACTTGGTTGGTTTACACTCCACCATCTGCACCGCTGTCACCTCCCACCTGCTCTGTGGTTTCTCCTGCCTACGCTGCGCATGAGTCAGTTTAGCGGCGTGGCGGAGAAGTGCTGTGGTTTGCTGCTCTCCATGATGAGAATCCATAAGAAGAAGACCCCCACTCGTAACCACACATTCTGAATGCGTGTCCAATCTGTCATTTATGCAAAACTGAAACTAAGTTAAATGGCAGCTTAGTTTTAGGGTTACAGGTTTGTTTTTTGTTTTTTTGCAATGATTGTTTGGCACTTTCATTTCATTAGAAATATGTGAGTGACTGATTAATGATGGGAAACATCATTTTTAGGAGAGATCAGCTTTTGGGGGCATGAATATACAAGTCATCATACAAGTTGCAAATACATTTAAAATCTATTTCCAGGCCTAAAATAAAAGTACAGTAAACATCCATCCATCCATTTTCTACCACTTTATCAATCTCAGCTGACATAGACGGGGTCACACCCTGGACACGTCCATCACAGGACCTCATAGAGACAAACAACCATTCACTCTCACCATTTAGAGTGTCCAATGTACCTAATCCACATATTGCATGTTTTTGGACTGTGTGAGGAAGCCAGAGAAAACCCACGCACACACGGGGAGAACATGCAAACTCCGCCCGGGTCTTTTGAATGAGTGGTAGCTCTCAAAAAACACAAAATATGATTGACACAGCTGATGGGAAGGCTCAGGCATAAATCCAAAGTCAAAAAAGAGACGCAGAGTTTGTTTCACAATGAAGACACAAGGCAAAAGTATCCAAGACAGCGGACTCTCAACAAAGGTCATAAACACAGAAGAATATGAAGGAAACTGTTGAAAGGTTTGCAGGATTCAGACGAGACAGATGTGGTAGAGAGTGACAGGTGAGTGGAGAATACACATGTGATGATGAGAAACAGGTGGAACTAACGCAGCGCAGGTGACGGTGGTAGACAAACGCGAGCACACCAGGAAGTCACTGAAATGAGACAGAGGTTACAAAATAACAGCAAGAACATGAGACACCAATTTATGCAAAAACATCACGCAAGACAAAAACAAAACAAGGATAATAGACAATAGAAGTCAGAATATTAAACATGTCAATGCACATTCACAATGTACAACATATTTTGATGCAATCCTATGACTGCAGCATCAGGAGTTACTGGACTACTGCAGAACATTAAGTGTGTTTATGATGTACAAAAGCAAAACTAACAAATCCTATTTCCACATCTGCTGTTAAAGTTGTCAAATCATTGCTTTACAAACAACTAAAACAATCTGTTGATGGTTTTTTGATGCAGATTATAACTTTGAACCTCACATTAAAACAATATTACTCAGATTGAGTTTTATCATCTTCTGAACGTTGCCAGGCGGCAGCTGTTTGTCTGACACAAGCCAGTGCACAGTCGTGCTTTCATGACTCATCAAACTGATTAGTGCAACGCTCTTCTTTCTGGCCTTCCCTCGTTTGAATGTGAAGCTCTTACGATCACATTTTATGTGTACGACTGATAGATAATAGGAGACAGAAACACTGACTGAGGCTTAACTTTAAACTCACAGTTTTTCCTTCTAACCATGAATAAGCTACAGCTTTTATTTGAATGTCATCGCGTGACCCACTTGTGTCTCACTCAAAGGTCTGTGCAGCGTGCGGGGATCCCGTTGTTGCAACACAACCCAGCCGAGCATCAGAGCTGCGCAGCAGAGCACAAACAATGGTCCCACGCAGCGTGTGGGCAATCTGTATCTCATCAACTTCTCAGCTGTGTCGGGGGGAATCGGGGGGTTCTGAAAATGCAGCGGGGGGGGAAAAGGAAAACCCTCATTTTTAGGTGTCTGAAGTTTGTGAGTGTGCATTGGCAGTTGGTGGTCTCTATCACACCCACACATCCTCATGTTCATGCCTGACACTCTTTCACTTTACCTCTATGACATTAACTAACACCAGCGGTAATTCACACCTAATATTCTGCTTCGGTGGTTCGCAACTGCACCAGTTGTTTCAAGCAGAACGATGCAGGATTTCAGAGTCATTGTGATGGTTAAATGTTGCAGGTAGAGACCGGGGGCCGTCTCTCCTCTCCCTGCTGGCAGTCTGGCTGTGAGCGGTTCAATGACGTCCACTGCAGCTGGGATGATCAGGCCTCTTGTACCGGTACCTCCTGTGCAGGACCAATCACCTCCCAGGCTCCACCTAGAATCTCACACACACACACACACAGATGTCGTTCAGTCAGACAGACATGCACACCTGCAACCCATCTCACACTCACATGCACACACACACACACACACAAGGGAAGAGCAACAGAGTTATTTGTGTTCATCATGGTAGAACCGGCAAACTAAAACTAGCACTGACAAAGCTACTGACTCAGTGCTTTTTCAACCCCAAACATGCAGTTTTTGCCCTCATCTCCAGGGTCATGTGCCCCTCGGCTGCATTTTCCCGCTACTGAGATACAGTGATGATTTGGTGCTTTGTGGGGACGACGCTGGGGTTAATGTGCTATCTTACCTGTGGAGGATAAGGAGCTGGGACCTTCCATACACGGAGGAGTGATGAGCCATTCTCAGTTCCATCTATCAGTGTCTCCACTCCTGGTTCTCCCATCTCCGCACTCTTAATGTGGATGAGCTCACCGAGGCCGTCACTGTAAATGTTAGGCTTCCAGTGTAAGGTGAGGTATCGAGATCACACCAGTGATGAAACACTTCAGTCCAGTTCCTCGGTTCGCATCACAGGTCTCGGACTATCTTTTAAATCAACCCAAATAAACCACAAAAGAGGCAGAATCACTCCAGGCTTCGATTCAACTGAGCTTAACAAGGCTGGTGTTGACTGTTGACGCAAGCAGTCACCGGTCGTGCAATTTGCCCATATTACACAAGTCATTTTTTCAAAAATCCAGAGTATACTTGCTCATTTTATTTTAAAACATCTTGAGCTTGGTGTGGATTTGTGGCCTTCTTAGCATGAAGATGTGAAACTGCAGTTGTTCTCAGCGAGTGGGTGTCCTGGTGAATAATTAGGTCAGCACAGCTCTGCGGGGAGCAGAGGGCAGAGGGGACGCTGTAGAAACCTCTCAGTCCTATCAGAGCCAGATGAAAAGAAAACACTCCCAGTACAGGTTCCACATGTCAGGGTGAAGGGTGCAAATGTGTTTTAGATTTCCCCTCCTTCCCTCTCCTCGCTGGTGCTGTTTCATACTAAGCTGGAAGGGAATAAACTCCTCCATCTCCTATAACACCTCTGTGTCCTGGCGTTTGGGTTTGTGTCTGCGGTGTGATGTGGTCCAGCATATCTTCCTTCCTTTGGGTTTTAAGATAATCCACTCCTCTCGGCTTCCTTCCCAGAACAGCGAGACCCTTCTTAAGAAAACAGGCTTGAGTAGCACCTTGGAAATCCTTCCCCTTTTTCTCATTAAAGATGAGAATGAAGACTAAGTTGATTTTCCTGATTCGATTTAAGCTTGTGTAACTGGACCTGAAATGGTGCTCAGAGAAAAGAACACAGCTGCAGAGAACGGATGAATCTGTTATATGACAGCTAATCTGCTAATCCCTGTTTGAATCGTATGTGTTAAGTGTCTTGTGTTTTGATGTGTTGTTGAGTCCCAGGTTTAGTTTGCATTAATTGTGTTTATCTTGTCTGGTGTTGCTTCCTGTTTTACTTTGTAGTTTTCTCATTTCTTGTTTTGCTTCCTGTTTTAGTTGATACTCTTCAGCACTGGTGTGATTCACCTGTGTGTGTTTTTTGAATCTCACCTGTGTATATATTATATATATTTATATATATTTATATACCAAAATATATACTATAATATATATATTTATATATATTATAGTATATATTTTGGTTTATTTTATGTAGTGTCAGTCTGCCTTACGTTACATGTTTCCAGTATGTTACTATCACATACTAAAACTGGGGGTAGTTTGGAACAATATCTTTGTGGGTGAGCAATAAAAATACCTTTTTAACCTTCATTGAAATACTTTTGAAATTAAAAAGTGTTATTGGAGGATATAACGAGACCTTTTTTCCCTTGTTTTATTTTCATGTATAAAATCAAGGTCCATGAAGGTACCATAATGTGGTAAAAATAAATCTACATTTATAAGATTATACAAGAAAAACATCAAATGAAGGTAATTATAGAACATTTTAGAACAGTATCTCGTAAATCCTGGTCCTCGGACACCCCCGCCCTGCATGTTTTCCCTGCGCCAAAACACCTGAATGATTTCATAACCTATCTTTAGTTTTTGAGATATAACTGTAGATGCAGGAGAAGACCGAGCCGTATGATGTTACTTTTTGCCATTCAGAACTGCACTGAAGTTTCGGAGAGTGTTAAAGGGTTAACACTTGCTTTGTCATCTCGGTCTGCAAGATTCATATGTCATCACCCAAACACAGACACATTGGGATACCACGGACCCTCATTGCAGCTTCCAGACTTGCTGGACCAGATTGGCTCTTTCCATTATACAGTTCTAGCACTACTCCGCTCTACTTGACTCTGCTTGGATTGGTATCAGGCACGTCGTTTTCCATTGCTTCAAAGTACCCAAACACACACACTAGTGACAGGCAGAGCAGTTCTTTTCAGTGTTCTGAATCATTAGAATCAGTTCATTAAAAAGATTAGTTTGGTACTTCCTGCAAATATTTAGATCTTAGAAATGTCCTTGCTGAATGTTGGAGATTAACGCACGCTTCCCGAGTCTTTAGTTCGGCATTGTTCGGTTTGATTCCTGTGTTGGACGTCGCACTCATGACTCTTCCAGTGACGACAATCAGTGACCGGCAGTCTGTTGACGTCACATTTTAGTATCGACTCAGCTCACTTGGAACCTCACCAGAGCAGGGACGACAAAAAAATCACAACCCCCAGAACGTGGACTGTGTTGTGATTGGCCAGCCAACGAGAGCTTTCCCACTGTCCTGTGATTGGCCAGGTACCTGGAAGTGACGTAATTTGTAGGCCAGCTCTCAGATACACAGCTCCCCCTCTGGCACGGTGGCAGCTACAACGAGAGTAGTTCTTCTTCTTCTGCGGTTGAATGTACGCAATGTGCCCGGACTAGTGCCCCCACCAGGAGGCGCTACAGTGGTGAGAGGAGTGGTGAGGATTTCTGATGACATCATCAGAATAGGGAAGTGCCGATCCGCTTCGCAGAGCCCAGGAAAACAATAAAACCCTATTTTATCAGCAGTGGCTGAACTGTTTGTTCTGAAACTTTAGGGTTTCATAAACGAGGTCATGACGCAGATACACACACAAACGCAGCGTTAATTGGAGCTTCCGGTCTATGTGGCCTTTAAGAAAGCTACCAAAACTCGCTAGCTTCAGCTTTTCCAGTGAAAGTTGTTTAAATCGCTTCTAACTTCCAGTAAAATACAAACCATGTCATTAGTCTTCCCCAGGATTTAACCACCAAGTTAAGCCACATTGCCTCAATCACCCCCTGCTGCCAAACTGGTTCCATCCATAGATAGTGAAACCATTCTCTAGCCACACATTCTCAAGCCTGCTGTGGTTGTTTTGATATTTTCAAGTCTCTTGTAAACTCTTTTTCGCAAAACGTGAGAATTGAAATTCTTGTTCGACATGACTTGAATAATTAGCCTGATATAAAGCACTGAATTTAGAGCTACGCTACACAAACATGTGTGGTTGCACTCTGCATGCGTACGTGTCTGTCCGTGTGCACGTGCAAACGTTTGCATGTGGTTCTGAACGACTTAATGACCCACCAGCAAAATGACAGACCTGCGGAGGTAAGTACTGCTCTTATATGCGTGTAATTCAAACAATAATCTGCTGCGGACTCGCTGATCCTGCAGGGCATCTCCTCTGTAATCACACTGCTCAGCGTTTCGCGCACAAGGAAACGGCAGCAATTCTTGTTTTTCTTTTTTTCGTTTTTTTTAAAAGGAACTGAAAAATCAAGTCAAGCTTTTTTAAACAAAAATTTCAAAAATCCACGCTGCACTCGGCAAGCACTAAGTGTGTATGACTTAAATATCAAACCATATGCACAACAATGGAGGTAAAGCATGTTTAATCCTGAAATGAACCTCTTTTATGATGTTAAAAACTGTTGTTAAAAATGTGTTTATGTTCATATAGGTCACCTATATGTGTGTTTTTAACACACATGTGCTTATTGTAACACAACACAACACAACACAACAAAAGCACCTGTGGCCTTCGCTGTGTCATAACAGTGGCATTATAAGAGACGGCAACTTTGTCCCATATAATGAAAAAAGAAAACCAAACTAAACATAAGCAGGTTAAAT